>NC_134712.1:167043307-167248307 GCF_049634645.1 Pelodiscus sinensis | reverse complement strand
TTTATGTAGAACCCAAATAAATCTTACATGATTAAATGATAGGCATTAGAGTGCACATGGGCTGGCACTGGGCATTTTAAAGGAAGATGATCATATTTTTATTAGAATCTACATTGCTAAGAAGAGATATACTTTGTCATTGGGGATACTTTGGGGGCGTTATTTGCTTTGGTTTGTTTTACTAAGGATGCAGTGTAATCAAAATACCCTGTCTTTAATGAGAAAAATATGAAATTTTTATTGATTATATTTCAGGTTGAGTGTAGCACAGGAAATGTTTCTTTTTAAAACCAAACCTACTGAGGTCAGCTGTAGTCTTCGAAATGAGCTTTTTCCAAAAGGGTAATGAGTATTATTCTACTCATAAACACGAGCTCCTGTTGAGGAGCCTTATCATGAGCACAGGATATCAAGAGACAGAAGAATAGAACAACTTTTTGTTTGTTACTTACAGAATAGTTTAAGGACATAAATTCACTCATTCACCCATGCTTCACAGCGTGTGTGCGCAAGAGAGAAAGAGAGAGAGAAAGGGAGAGAGGGAGAGAGAGAGAGAACATTCTTATTCACATTTTTAAATGCCCAAATACACAAAAGAAGTATGCAAGTTGTAGTGGAAAATGAATAAAAGGCTCCTGGATTAAAATGGGAACAAACAACAATAATAGAAACGATCATGACAAGATTTTCAAATGTGAATGTACGGTTGGACTCCTAAATCAATATTTAGGCATCTAAACAAGTAATCTGATTTTTGTAAGTCTAGCAGTTCCTCTTTCCTTCAGTGGGAGCTGCTAAGTATTCAGCACATCTGACAATTGCTCATTTATTTACATGCCTAGATGTATTCTTATAAGCCTAACTTGAGGCATTCATTTTTTTAAAACTTGACTGAAATAATTAAGCAGAGGACAGAAACAGTTTGGTGTTTCTTTCCCATGCTAGTTCCATGGCAACTCTGAAACGTGTGAGTATCAAAATGAAGAATGAGAAGGAAAATCTGGGAATGGTTCCGCACATTTTGTGCTAAGATTTGGATCCTCTTACTTTTAGGTTTCTAGTTCAAACCCAGCTGAGCAGATAGTCATCAATAGTTGCCATTTGAGAGCTGTTCAGTGAATATGTGAATTTCTCTTTGGATCTCCTGGGCTGCGCAGTGAAACTTGTAATGCCACTACCTAGTGTTCTATGCAGCTTCAGTCACTAAGAGTGATAATCTGGCTCTTGACATAAGCATTACATTCACACCAAGAATGGACTCCAGGGAGACTGGTTATTGCCATGTGCTGTTGCTTCTGAAGTAATGAGGACTCTGGTTTCTGGCTAACTATGGGCTCTGCCTTCATCATACCAGTAGAGGCAGGAGTACTATGGGAGTAAGATTTTTGTCATTCAGGCTTGCAGTAATGGTACTAAAATGCTTGCATGTCGTGGCCCCTGTACTAGCTAGTATAGTTCAGATTTCAGGGTTCCACATATAGGCCCTTTATTAGGATCCCACATCTGGATTCTCAAATCTTCATTCTGTGTCAGTAGTCATCTGTCTTGCTGTCAGTTGTGTTTGCACTTTCTCCTGTACCTTTATTTTGAATTGAGCTTTCATGCTATTGCAAAATGATAGCAACTCTAATTTGGTTTCGTTTAACCCATTTTTTCTCTTTGATAATGTAATCGCAGTTTAATTTGTTAAATAATTGTTTATTTGTTGAATGACTGAACGACTGCTTTCAAGGGCTATGTGAGGTTCCTTAAACTAGTGGAAGCTTGGTGCAAATTTACAGGGAAAAGGAGTTTATGGGAGAGCACATATTAAACCATAAAGAGTTATTTGTTTGAGATGTACAACAAATATTTTTTGGGGGAGGAGGTTTATTTTGTATAATTTGGGGGGGGAGGGTTTTGGACAAAATTACAATAGAAATCTGAAAAAGGAAGACTATAAAATTGAGTTCACTCTCTTATAGAAGAGTGTAAGCCCAATTACTTGGAGGTCTTTTCTACAATATGTGTGAAGGAGATAATGTAAATTGTACAAAAAGGTCATGAATAGACAAATTGAAACCACTTTAGGATTTACAATGAAAGATTAGGGGAGCTAAGGCCCTAAACCAACATCCATTGAGTCAATAAGACTTGATTTCAGGAGCTTTTGGATTGGACTTTTAGCCCTGATCATGAAAAGACTTTAACGTGCTTAACTTTTTACACTTTGAGCAGCCCAACTAAAGCCATAAAATGAAACATATTCATAATTATTCATAGGATTGGAACCTTAATCTGTGTAGGTTGGCTAATCTAATCCAAGGAGCTAGATGCTACGGTTATTGCATGTAAAATTCCTGCTGATCTTTTTAAAAAAATATGGAATGCCTTAATCCTGTAGAGACACGTGCAGGATTTAAGCATTTGAGTAGTCAATGGAACTAATGCTCTTGCTTAAGAGAGTGACTGTTTGCAGGATCTGGACCTATTTTGCCTTCCCAGATGGTTCTCCTTTGTAACCTCGGTAAGGTTAAGTATAATGATAAAGAAAACGTGAGACAACATTTCAGGCCATGATGCTACCACCACAAAAGCTGTCAAAAAGCCAATCAACAAGAATCACATACCAATATATGTTTGGATGTTTCAGTAAACAAAAGATCAAGAATATAATATTGCACCTATTAGCTCTTAGTATTTATTTTCCAGTGGACCCATTTCTGTTCCCCTTGAATTTCATCTTTGACTTTAATGGGAGGGGTGTGAAACCAGACTCACCATCATGCCCCTTGTAACTTACTGCTCAAGAAGGTTACCAGTAAAATGAAGAAAAGAAAGGATATCAGTACCTCTAAAACTGTTGCGTTTGAAGCAAGGACAAGTGACATGGGTTCCACAAGAAGGTGAACACAAGAACTGGTGCAGAAATTGGAACAATAGTAAAAAAAAAAAAAAAACCAAAAAAGTGGAAACCCATTACCAGTTTTTGAGCTGCTTGGAAAAAATGTGCAGTTTTTACCCTGTTTGAACGTTTTTCAAACAGCTTTAGTGTATAATGAAAACTGATAGTATATGGCTTGAATCCTGTAATCCTGAATTATGTGTGAAAGCGTTGCAGGATTGAACAGTAAATATGTTTTCCCTGGACTTCTAAGTTGTGCAAGACACTTTCACATTTCAAGATCTTGTCCTTTTTATCTGATGTGTATGAGTGGCCCATAATCTAGAAAACAGTAGGCAGTCCTAAAAATATTCTCCAACACCCACAAAGCAAGTTTAAGATTCCACCTAAATGAAACAGATTGGAGGAGCCTGGAGGTCTGACTCAAAGTCCATTGAAGTCAACCAGAATGGATCAGATGTCTGACTGGTAATTTACAAGGCTAGAACCAATTTACAGACTGTAAATTGTGACGTTTCTTTCACTTCAACATTGCTAGTCTGATATTTACTGAGACTCTGTTGGGCACTATCTATATTACTGAAAAGAACATTATATAACATTCTACAACTTAATTAATTACACAGTATGATTTACAACCTGATCCAAAGCCCTGTAAACTCAGGGATAGTCTTTCCATTGATTTCAATGAGATTTGGACGAGGGCCTTTCACCCAAATAACCTGGGCCAAATTCTTGCATGTCTGTGCAAATCCAGAACAACTCCATTTATTTCAGTGGCATTACTATGGCTTTACACTAGCGTGACTGAGGACCGAATGTTGTTCATACCACAGAGAACAAAGAGACAGGTCAGAGTGTTCATATTCCACGTACAGAAAACACTAAAGATTGTAAAAATGATAAATTCATAACAAAGGCATAATTGTGTTGAAACAAGCATCAGGATACTCCAGGCATGCATGTATGTTTAATACTTAAAAAGGCTGATAAATCACCAACCCTAAAATCTGTAAAGCCATATGTACTAGCCAAACAACATAAACAGTGCGATATTTCTTACTATTTGCTGCAACAAAAGGAGCTCTTGATAACTCTATTTTCTCAAGCTGCATGAAGGAAAAAAATAAGTAATAAAGAGAGACACAGTTAAATTAAAAGTCCAGAATTATAGAATTCCTCATCAAATCCTCTTCTGAGTCTAATGAATCATTCAATTTCTTTCCATACATCTTTTCTAGTTCTCTCCTCCGGGCATTTAAAATTGCTTTGCATCATCATAGTCGTAAAAAAGAAATTTATGCCTCTCAGAAAGGATACGCAGTTTTGCAGGAAATAATATAGACATGTCCAATTTAAGATCAGCATAGTCCACCTTTAAAGAAATAAGTCTTTCACTGGGAGCCTGAGTGGCTTTAGCAATATCTGGATAGCTAGATATGTGCTTAGATGGATACAAAATTCCCTCTTTCCTCCACATCAAGCTTAAAACTCATCATTGTCACTCATGTTATAGAAAATATATGATCAAAATAAAGGCGTGGATTTTTGTGGTGTTATTCAACCTTCCTGGGAATTTGAGAGGGAATATAAAGTATACATGCTAGTCTTGGGGATGGAACGGATCAGATTTAGTCTGCAGTATAATCTTGAGGGAGCTTCCTCCAAGAGAGTCCCTTCAGGAAGACCCTAAATCCTTCTAGATTTAAAATTGTTGGTATTTGTGCATTACTTTTTATAAAAAGGTCTGGGTTAAGGCTCTAAAGCTCTCCAAGTCAGTTTGTATGATGTAAAGTCATAATACCTTTATAAAATATCTTGATTTAAGAATACTTTTCACTTGCATAGCACTTTTAAACCAAACCTCTCTAAGATCTTTAAAAAGATAAGAGCCACATTTGTGAGTTGGGGAACCACGTGCACAATAAAGTAAAAGACAGTGGAGGAGCCTAAATTTTGGGGAGCTCAGTTTGAGAGGTATGTCATTGAGAACCCCAAAATTGAGGCACTAAAAACTAATGGATTTTTTTCACAAAATTTTGGCCTAAATTCACTGTGATCAGTAACTGTGCTAGGAATATAACTCAGGTCTTAGTTCTATGAGCTAACACTAACCAATACTGTGTCTTTCCATATGTAAGATTTCTAATCCTTTTTCAGAGAATATGTATATAATTCTGATGTGTGTATACCCACATAACACAGCACTTGCGTGGCTTGTAGAATGGTATCCATGTAAGCACCAAAGCCCTTTGGGTCTCTCTACAGTTGAGGGCACTTTTTCAGGAAATCAGATGTAATTTTATTTGCTGCCATGTTACCATTCCTGCTGCGATCTGGACAGATGTGAGGAAGGGAGCAGACTGCAGACACAGACCCAAGTAAGATTTCATTTATACCAGTATCACTCTGGTTCCAGTGATCCTGCATTAGCTTAGCCCATTTGGGGCATCATTTTGGGGAGACAATAAAATAACCTACATAGATGAAATATTCCTGACATAGGGAAGTGAAAAATAAAGATTTCCCTTACATTACATAGAACAGTAGTAGATGGTATAAAGGGTTATCATGACTGTTTTCATGTTTTAATTTCCTCAGACCTCCTTATGATTTTGTCTATTTGGGTATGTCTACACTACCCCGCTAGTTCGAACTAGGAGGGTAATGTAGGCATACCGCACTTGCAAATGAAGCCCGGGATTAGAATTTCCCGGGCTTCATTTGCATAAGCGGGGAGCTGCCATTTTTTAAAGGCTACTGGTTCGAACCCCGTGCAGCGCGGCTACATGGGGCTCGAACTAGGTAGTTTGGACTAGGATTCCTATTCCGAACTACCGGTACACCACGAGGGGTTTTAAAAATGGCGGCTCCCCGCTTATGCAAATGAAGCCCGGGAAATTCTAATCCCGGGCTTCATTTGCAAGTTCGAACTAGCGGGGTAGTGTAGACATACCCTTACTGTGAACCTGGTTACTGCAACAATTAGTACATAATCTTAAAGCCTGGAACTAGCATTTGTTTGATAAGCAGAATGGTTTCTTGCAAAGGCGATAAACCACAGAAATAAAACTTATCTGCTGACTGATACTATTTTGTCATGTTCTCTCTAAATTACACCATTCCTATTGATAGGGAGTTCTGTGCAGATTGCAAAGGTTTCCGCTCCTTTGATACTAAAGTAGTATAAAAAACAAGCCTCAAAAACAAGACAAAAACTGAGTAGTCTTGCATGTATATGGATATATGTAAAAGTTCAGCATGTGCAATTATTTAATAGGTTCATTTGGTTATGCAGGAAAAGGCAAACACTGCTTTTCAGCAAAACAATATACTCTGATCTAATCCTTATTCAAAAGTATAATTAATCTTTATTTAATAGTCCCATTAATTTATTTTCATTTGAGCTGGTTGTTAATGGCCATCCAATTCTTAATAGAGTCTCCTGCATTTCAAGAATTGCATTGACAAATTGGGAGGTGTTTAAGAGCATAGAAAACTATTAAAGAGTCGGAGGTACTGATTCATGACAAAAGATTAAAAAATGTAAATGTGTGAGTCCTTATTATGCAATCTTTACAACCATGTAGTTTTGAAATAATTTCTTAGAAAAATAAATCAAAATCTCAAATGTAAAACAAGTGGAACAGTTGCAAAATGGATGGTTTTCAGTCTGAAGACTCTTAGGGCCCATTCTGCCATCTTTCTAGTATTGAGACGTACCTTGCTCCTTGAGTAGCTTCATTGGAATCAATTGGTGTACTTGCAAAGTAAGGTTAACGTTAGTAAAGGTGACAAAATTTGGCTTATAGAAATTGGAGACTGGTAAAACACTTTTTGGGAAGTCATGATCTGGATCCAGATCAGAGCTTCCATACTTGTGCCTATCACTAAGGTATAATTATACTTCGGGATGGGGGGGTGTGATTTCCAGGTCATTCAGATATAGGAGTGTAGCCCCAGAAGCAAAAAGCAGCTGTCTGGATATGTAACCAACACAGATGCTAAACATGTACTTAGGGGATGCTAGCCTCTCCCATCCTTCTGCAACTTTCTATATTCAGCATGCTATCTTGAATGGAGTTAGTGTGGGTATGTCTCTTCAATTTGAGAATAACACTGCTAGCTCAATTGTAGACATAACCTACAAGATGCTGAACATTAAACTGAAATACCATTTCAATCTTTGGAACGGTTTGGAATTGAAGCTGTTTTGTTCCAAACTTCATAACTTAGGCCCACTTCTGTCTCTAAAAAGTCCCTTAGTGGAAAAAATTATGTAGTGCTGCTTCATAACAAGCGAAGACATTACAAACAAAGGACATTATCTTGTAACTGGGTCTGTCCGTTTATTCCCTTTATTTCAATGGGGGCTCTGAATGAGTGAAAGCATAAGCCCAAGAATATTCTTTTGCAGATTCACAGCCGAAGTAAGATGCCTTATCATCTCTGATATAATCAGACATACCACTGGTGCATAATAAAGTTAAGTAAATAAAATAGATTTATGAGGAAGGTGAAAATCCGAATTCATTGAGAACAAAAGTCAAAAGGTTTCATTTCACTTGATTCATTTTTTCAATTTTTATATTAAAATTGAAAATATATTTCATGTTATATATATGGTGTATCTACTATGTATTTGAGAGAGTTTGAGTATCTATCTGTGTGTCTGTCCATTTGTCTGTGAATCTGTTTGTTAAAGAACTCTTCCTAAATGGTAAGAGCTAGGACCACCAAATTTAGTATGCAGCTTCCTCTTTATCTAACTTCTATTTAAACTCTGTTATAGTACTAGCCTTCACAGCCTCCTGCGGCAAGGAGTTTCACAGGTTGGCTATTTGCTTTGTGAAAAAGAACTTTCTGTTATTAGTTTGAAGCCTGCTACCAATTCATTTCATTTGGTGTCCTCTAGTCCTTCTATTATGGGAACTAATGAAGAACTTTTCTTTATGCACCCTCTCTACACCACTCATGATTTTATAGACCTCTGTCATCTCCCCCCTCAGTCTCCTCTTTTCTAAGCTGAAAAGTCCCAGTCTCTTTAGCCTCTCTTCATATGGGACATGTTCCAAACCCCTGATCATTTTAGTTGCTCTTTTCTGAACCCTTTCCAAGACCAAAATATCTTTTCTGGGGTGAGATCACATCTGTACACAGTACTGAAGATATGGCGTACCATAGTTTTATACTTCTCCTCCTCATTCTTCCCCTGGCTTCCCCCTTCCAGCTCCCTCCTCCCAGGTTTCCCCCTCCCCTCTTCTACCCTCTTTCTTCCCCTTTCCCACCTCCTTTCCCCAGTCTCCCCAGAGGTTAATCCCCCCCTCCCAGTTTTGTTAAATAAAGAGAGTTTCTATTTTTGAACACACGTGTCCTTTATTTTGTACATCAGGAAGGGGGGCTAGGGGTAAGTGAAAGGAGGTGAGGAAGGAATGGGGCACGAGCCCCCGATGGGAAGGACGGGGGTGGCTCTGCGGGCTCCTCGGGGTGGAAGCTCTCCTGCAGCCCCCCGATTGGCCCCCCCGGATGGCAGCCTGTGGCAAGTGCAGCCGGGCCGATGGCCGAGTGCGGTGATGTTCCGCGTGTGGGCACTCAGGGCACTCCAAGCCAGGACTGCTTTGCTGTCCCTCATCAAGTTAGACAAGCGAGCGGGGAACCCCTGAGAACTGTCTGTCTGGGGTGGGGGTCGGGTCCCTTTAAGCACAGCCCTCAGCTAGCCTGAGACAGCAGCTCCATGCTCTAAGTCCTAATCTGATGCCCTGCCGGCACTGCTTCCGGCCAGCCTTAACTTCGGTTCAGGGTCCACTCAATGTGGACATGCTAGTTCGAATTAGCAAAATGCTAATTCGAACTAGTTTTTAGGTCTAGATGCACTAGTTCGAATTAGCTTAGTTCAAATTAACTAATTCGAGAATTTAGTTAGTTCGAATTAGTGCTGTAGTGTAGACATACCCAGAGAGAATTAATGGAACAAGGCAATTATCAAGAGATCCATTCTCTGCCATACAATTCCACCTTCTGGCTGTCAGAGGCTTAGGGACATCCAGAGCATGGGAATACATTCTTGATCATCTTGGCTAATAGGCATTGGTGGAGCTATCCTCCATTCACTTGTCTAATTCTTTAACTTTTCAATTGAACTTTTGGCCTTCAATATCCCCTGAGAATCACTGGCTGACGGTGTATTGTATGAAGAAGTATTTCCTTATGTTTGTTTTAAACTTTTTGACTATTAATTTTATTGGGTGACCCCTGATTCTTGTGCTATGTGAAGGGACAAATAACCTTTACTTTCTTCACACCAGTCACGATATTATAAACCTCTGTCATATTCCCCATTAGCCATCTCTTTTCTAAAAAGAACATTCACAATCTTTAATCTCACCTCATATGGAAGCTGCTTCACCCCCTAATTATTTTTGTTTCCCATCTCTGTACTTTTCCAAAGTCTAATCTTTTTAGAGATGGGGCAAAGATAACTGTGCACAGCATCCCAGGTGTGGGTGCAACCTGGATTTGTGGCATTATGGTATTTTCTTTCATATTGTCTATCACTCTTCTAATGGTTCCTAATATTCTGTTAGTTTTTTGTTTTGTTTTTTGACTGCCACTGTGGATTGAGTGGATGTTTTAAGAGAACTATCCAGGGGAACTTCAGGATCTCTTTCTTGAGTGGTAGCAGCCAATTTAGATCCCATCATGTTTTATGTATATTTGGTGTTATATTTTTCAATGTGCATTAATCTGTATGTATCAACAATACATTTCATCTGCCAGTCCATTCACCTAATTTTGTGTTTCATTTTAAGTCTTCACCATCAGCTTTGTGTTTAACTATCTTGAGTTGTTTTGTATCATCTGCAAATTTTGCCACCCAACTGTTTACCTCTTTTTCCAAATCATTTATGAATTTTTGAGCAGGACTATCCCCAGTACAGATCCTTGGAGGACCCCACTATTTACTTGTCTCCACTTTGAAAACTGACCATTTATTCCTACCCTTTGCTTTCTATCTTTTTAACCAGTTACTGATCCATAAGAGAACCTTCTCTCTTATTTAATGTCTGCTTACTTTGCTTAAGAGCATTTGGTGAGGGGCCTTGTCAAAGGCTTTGTGAAAGTCCTAGTACACTGTTTCCACTGTAGAGCCCTGTCCACACGTTTGTGGACACTTTCAAAGAATTCTAATAGATTGGTGAGGCATGATTTTTCTTTACAAAAGCCATGTTGACTTTTCTCCAACAAATTGTGTTCATCTATGTGTCTGACTAATACAGGGATGGCCAATAATTTTTGGACAGGGGCCACAGCAACATTTTTTGACATGATCCTGGGCTGCCCTGGAAGGGGCAGAGCCTAAAATGGAAGGGGCGGGGCCAAGATGCTTCCAGGCTTCCCTACCCACAGACCATGGTTGGTCTGGGGGTGAGGGAGCTCCTTCTCCCCAACTTCCCACTAAGCACCCATGCCCCTGGCAGGTTGGGTAGAGGCTTCTTATGCTCCCCCACCCCAGGGCCAATTATGGCCTGGGGGCGGGGAAGCACAAAAAGTTTCCTCCGCTCTGCCAGGAGCATGTAGCACTTTGAAGTGCTGCACACTCCTGACAGGGTGGGAGGAGACTTCACGCGCTCCCCCGCCCCCAAATCCTGATTGGCCCGGGGGCAGGAGGAATGCACAAAGTTTCCTATCCCCACCCTGTAAGGAGCAGGGCAGAGGAAGCTTCATGCGCTCCCCTACCCCCAAGCTCTGATTGGCCTGATTGTAGGGGGAGTGTGCAAAATCTCCTCCCGCCCTGCGAAGGGTGGTAATGTAGGCATACCGCACTTGCAAATGAAGCCCGGGATTTGAATTTGGAACGGTATTTGAATGTGGAACGAGGTGTACAGATAGTTCGGAATGGCTTGCTAGTTCGAACTATCTAGCCCATGCCGCGTGTAGCCGCGCGGCACGGGGTTCGAACAAGCCGGCATTTAAAAATGGCGCCAGCCGGCTTATGCAAATGAAGCCCGGGAAGTTCAAATCCCGGGCTTCATTTGCAAGTGCGGTATGCCTACATTATTCCGCTAGTTCGAACTAGCGGGGTAGTGTAGACATACCCATATTTATTTCAGTCCTCCTTGTTGAACACCATCTAGTCCTGGAGACTTATTGCTGCTTAATTTATCAGTTTGTTTCAAAACTTTAATCTTGGGCAGTTCCTAGATTTGTTACCTTTAAAAAACAGCTCAGATATGGGACTCTTCCTCACATGCGCAGCAGTGAGGACTGATACAGGGTATGAATACACTTCGAACTAGCGGGGGTAATGTAGTCATCCGCAATTGCAAATGAAGCCCGGGATTTGAATTTCCCGGGCTTCATTTGCATAAAGCCGGCCGGCGCCATTTTTAAATGCCGGCTAGTTCGAACCCCGTGCCTCACGGCTACACGCGGCATGGAGTAGCTAGTTCGGATTAGGCTTCTAATACGAACTAGCTGTACTCCTCATGGAATGAGGAAGCCTAATCCGAACTAGCTACTCTGTGCCGGGTGTAGCCGCGCAGCACGGGGTTCGAACTAGCCGGCATTTAAAAATGGCGCCGGCCGGCTTTATGCAAATGAAGCCCGGGAAATTCAAATCCCGGGCTTCATTTGCAATTGCAGATGACTACATTACCCCCGCTAGGTCAAACTAGCGGGGTAGTGTAGACATACCCACAAAGAATTCATTTTGCTTCTCTGCAAATGCCTTCTGTTCCTTGGTGCTCCTTTAACACCTTGATAGTACAGAGATACCACTAATTGTTTGGCAGGCTTCCTGCTTCTGAGGTACTTTAAAAAAATGCTGTTAGTTTGTGTCTAGTGCTTGTTTCTCTTCACTTTTTTTTTTTTTTTTTTTTTGCCTGTCTAATTATACTTTTACACTTGATTTGCCAAAGTTGATGCTCCTTCCTATTTTCATCATTAGATTTGACTATGATACAAAGAAGGCAGTGACTTAGGGGAGACACGTTTATTAATTACATTTAAGAGTCCCAAACAATCCAAAACCTCCATTATCCACATTTATTCTAAGTCTTTCCTGTCTTCATGAAAACTGGGATCGTATTGTAGTAAATCTTTTGCTTTCTGTTTATGAAATGTACATACTAAATGCAGCTATCTATCTATTTGCTGGTAAATTCAGCAGGTAGGAAATATTTCACATCACAGGTCAATCTGATTTCCCATATAGTCTGATTCAGTAGCACTCTGGCTGATTGCTAATTCTTTCATCTCAACCTCCAGATTACATGTGATCTTGGACTCAAATTATCGTTAACAGCTTTTGACACTTTGGATGTGAACAGCTACAAATTGTTTTCTGGCTGATTTGTGTATCTTGTACTTTGGGCAGAGAAAAGGAAATCTGTAAAGTTATAAAATAGTCTAGGTGTGCAAGAAGCCATAGGGACAACTGTAACTATCTCATTATAAATTTCATACATACAACAAGTTAGTGTACCAGGAGAACAGATTGGAAAATAACTGATCTGCTTAAGGTAACTGTACTATTTGTAGAAAAAACTAATTTATAATATTTGTAGCCATTTAGAAAATATAAATGTATTGTTCTTGTCATACCTTCAGCATACTATTCAAACCCCACTTTATTTCATATATTTTTATTACACCATTTGTAAAAGAAACTCATTATTCACATAAATTGCACCAGTGCTTCAAGACTCGTGTAACTTGCTTAATCATGATAGTTATTTGATAGCAATATCTGGTAATCACTTTATCAAACAGTGATTACCCTAATGCAGCATTAGACAGAGATGTCGAGAGTTGTATAGATTGATAAAGATAGAGCTATTCATTATTACGCTAAGTTCTGTGGATTTCATAAGCAGTAAAAATGACAGGCTTTTTTCATAAAAGAAATAATTGGCTCTTAAACTTGAGAATAGTTTTGCACATAGGCACCTGACTCCTCTTCTTGCCAGGGAGTTCTTGACCCTCCCACCATCTACTACATGCCCATCTGTACTCCGATTCTTTCTCCAAGTCTCCATCCCATTCTACTCCATCTTCTCTCCTGAGAGTGTCCCATTCTCTCTCCCACGGGTGGTGGGTAACGTAGTCAAGGGAAGCCATTGCCTTCCCAAAACTGCCTACACTGCCCAGCCATCTGTGTGGTCCTGAGGCAACTCCACACAGCAGACCCAGCAGCTGGGAAAAGCTGGAGCTGTGCCGCACAGCAGCCCCAGGAGCTGGGGAAAACTGAGGTCATGCTTCATGCCTGCCTAGCAGCTTAGGGAAGCTGGGACCATGCAGCATGGCAGCCCTAGCCCCTAACTGGGGTTGGGCAGGACTTGGGTTGAGGAGGGGGAGGTTGTTGAAGGGCCATGGTCTGGGGGGAAGGGGTGTGACTTCAAGCAGAAGAAAAAAAGGCTTTGGCTTGCCTTCCCCAGCCAAGCCTTCCACTGCTGCCCATGCACTGTCCTCCCACTCCCTCCTGGAACTTGAATGCAGTGAGACAACAGTTTGTGGGACTCCAAAACTGCTGGAAGGGAGGGGTAGGAGTTGGAGAAATAGAACGGGAGGGAGCTTGGCACTGATTGGTGCTTTGCACGCATTAATTTTTCCCAGTGGGTGCGTCTGTTCGACAGCACTCACAGAGTCGGCATCTATGGTTTTGTAGATATGTTTCCTTAAAAGCAAGCTCTCATGCAAGCTCTCTCCTGCAAGCAAGCTCTCTCTTTGGCATTTGTTGGTTAAGGTTGTCAGCTTAATGGCCACTGTGTTTTCAATGAAAAATGTGAATGTATGGCTAGAGTTTATGTTTGCAGCAGAAATTAGAGATCCAATATGAGAGAGAGGGTATGTCTACACTACAGTGCTAATTCGAACTAACGCATCCAGACTAAAAAACTAGTTCGAATTAGCGTTTTGCTAATTCGAACTAGCATGTCCACATTAAGTGGACCCTGAACCGGGGTTAAGGATGGCCGGAAGCAGTGCCGGCAGGGCATCAGATGAGGACTTAGAGCATGGAGCTGCTGTCTCAGGCTAGCCGAGGGCTGTGCTTAAAGGGACCCGACCCCCACCCTGGACAGACAGTTCTCAAGGGTGCCCCGCTTGCAAAGCAGTCCTGGCTTGGATTGCCCAGAGTACCCACACTGGGCACATCACAGCACTCAGCCATCAAACCGGCTACACTTGCCACAGGCTGCCATCTGGGGAGAGGAGGCTATTGGGGGGCTGCAGGAGAGGTTCCACCCCCAGAAGCCCGCAGAGCCACCCCATTTCTCCCCATCGGGAGCTCGTACCCCATTCCTCCCTCACCTCCTTCCACTTACCCCTCCCTAGCTCCCCTTCCTGATGTACAAAATAAAGGACAATTGTGTTCAAAAATAGAATCTCTCTTTATTGAACAAAATGGGGGGAGACTGGGAAAAGGAGGTGGGAGAGGGGAAGAAAGAGGGTGGGAGAGGGGAGGGCAACTACAATGATGAGGGGTTTAGAACAGGTCCCATATGAAAAGAGGTTAAAGAGACTGGGACTTTTCAGCTTAGAGAAGAGGAGATGGAGGGGGGATATGATAGAGGTCTATAAAAGCATGAGTAGGGTGGAGAGGGTGCATACAGAAAAGTTCTTCATTAGTTCCCATAATAGAAGGACTAGAGGACACCAAAGGAAAGGAATGGGTAGCAGGCTTCAAACTAATAACAGAAAGTTCTTCTTCACAAAGCAAAGAGTCAACCTGTGGAACTCCTTGCTGCAGGAGGCTGTGAAGACTAGAACTAGAACAGAGTTTAAAGAGAAGTGAGATAAAGTGATGGAGGTTGGGTCCATGGAGTGGTATTAGCCAGGGGTAGGAGTGGTGTCCCTGCCAAAAGTTTGTGGAAGGCTGGAGAGGGATGGCACGAGACAAATGGCTTGGTCACTGTCTTTGGTCCATCCCCTCCAGGGTCCCTAGGGTTGGCCACTGTCGGCAGACAGGCTACTGGGCTAGTTGGACCTTTGGTCTGACCCAGTACGGCCATTGTAAGCTCAGGGCTCAGGGTCGGGGGTCTCAGTGGACCACCTTGATTTTCATGCAAACCTGCTCCTGGGTGGCCAGGCTGACAGCTCTCCTGCCCTAGACGGCCGCTTTCCTGTGCCTAGTGTGGAGGTCGTGGATGAGACCCACGATGTCTGCACTGGACCAGGCGGGCGCCCGCCTCTTGCGGTCCTGGGCAAACTCCCGGGAGCCGCCAGCCTGGTCCCGGGAAGAGGGGGAGGGCTGTGGGGCATCGGGTGGCTGGCTCGAGCCGTGCCAGGTGCAGGGTCTGCTGGCTGGGTGCTGGCAGGCTTGCACCTGGCACGGGCACCGTAGCCAGCCCGTGCCCCTTTAAGAGGTCTGGGGCCGGGAGGGGGGCAATAGAGTTTCCCTGGTGTTGGCCAGAGTGGCCACCAGAGAAAGCTGGGGAGGGCTAGCCTCCCACTAGTTCGAATTAAGGGGCTACACACCCCTTAATTAGAACTAGTAAGTTCGAACTAGGCTTAGTCCTCGTGGAATGAGGTTTACCTAGTTCGAACTAAGCGCTCCGCTAGTTCGAATTAAGTTCAAACTAGCGGAGCGCTAGTGTAGCGCCTATCAAAGTTCATTCGAACTAACGTCTGTTAGTTCGAATTAACTTTGTAGTGTAGACATACCCAGAGAGACCCAATTATGAAGAGGTAGTAGCTTTTCAGTCGTTAGTACAGAAACTTGCATTCCTTTGTAATGTTGATACTACCCCCATCTCCTCGCCATCACCATCAAAAATCTCCCCTCCAAAAAGTCCCTTCTGCTCCAAATTTTATATGTAGTCCGTCAGAGCTCGGTCCCCTGCAGGCACTTTTGCAAGACTCCAGGAAATGAATCCGAGCTCTGTGCCAAGAGGTGAAAGGAAGGCAGTGTGCATTGGTGCACTTCTCTGGTAAAACTGGCTGGGGTGCTCAGCAGCAGGAGGAAGAGCTGCACGGTTCCAGCTGGGTTGCCAGGGCTCTCCTGCAGTCTGCCCGCTAAGTAGCAGGTAGGTGAAAGGGGCTGGATGGGGATGTGCCTCACATTAATCTGGGACTGTCCCTAGCCCCTCCAGGCACCCTTCAGGAAGGGTGGAGGGCTGAAACCCCCCCAGCCGTTCCTACCTGACACTGCTTGTTGTTTGCTGTTCCTCTTCCCCTTGTGGTCAGGGAGTGAGAGGGCGGAACACAGTGTGGCTACGTCTACACTGGCCCCTCTTCCGGAAGGGGCATGTAAATTTCAGCAGTCGTCGTAGGGAAATCCGCGGGGGATTTAAATATCCCCCGCGGCATTTAAATAAAAATGTCCGCCGCTTTTTTCCGGCTTTTAAAAAAGCCGGAAAAGAGCGTCTAGACTGGCCCCGATCCACCGGAAAAAGTGCCCTTTTCCGGAGGCTCTTATTCTTACTTTGAAGTAGGAATAAGACCCTCCGGAAAAGGGCGCTTTTTCCGGAGGATCGGGGCCAGTCTAGACGCTCTTTTCCGGCTTTTTTAAAAGCCGGAAAAAAGCGGCGGCCATGTTTATTTAAATGCCGCGGGGGATATTTAAATCCCCCGCGGATTTCCCTACGACGACTGCTGAAATTTACATGCCCCTTACGGAAGAGGGGCCAGTGTAGACGTAGCCTGTGTGTGTATTCCTCCTCCTCCTGGCTAATGTGGAGGGGGGGCAGAGGAGTGAGTGACCCATGCTGAGTGCTTTTCTTTTGCTCCCTGACAGTGACAGAAGGGGAACAGCAAGCTACAAGCAGTGTTGGTAGGAATGAGTGGTTTCAGGTCCCTCTGCCCTCCCTAAAGGGCACCTTTGCCTCCCCCCAAATTCCCCCCACAGTCCAACCCCCTACCATGAGTTCCCCCTGAGCAGCCCCAATTCTTGCACCCTTCCACATGCACCCCAAACCTTTGCTCTGAGCCCCTCACACCTCCATCCCTGACTCTTGCATGACTGCCAGCCTTCTGCCCTGAATCCTCCCTCACTCCACTCCACTCTTATATGTCTTATATGTACTGTCATATCACACACCCTCAAAAGCCCCTGCCTTGAGGCCCTGGGGTGAGGGGGGGACACAATACAGCAGCCTTGCCTATGCCAAACATTTGTGGAAGGAACTGATTCTCTCTTCACCTTCATTCCTCTGGGTTTGAAGCACCAAGGCAGCAGAATCTTTACCAGCATCACAAAACCCCTGCTTGGGAAAGGCCACTTGCAACCATATCATCCTATGTAGAGTGAATGTAGTGGAATATTAACATGCACATGGTAGTAATGTGATATGGTATCTTCCCCCCATGCTCAGTGGAAGTAGAAGAAGATGGAAAGTTAGAGCTAAGGAATATTAGAATATATTGACAACCACATGTGGAGTGGATATTATTTTAAGGGGTGTGTGTGTAAGTCACAGGTTTATAATAAAAAAGAAAGCCTCAGGAATAACTATATATAGACTATCATCTCACCATAGTATGGTGTGTGTGATAAAGTGAGAGTGATGCTACACCAAAAGATACAATGTAGACATGTCTTCAGAGGACACTAAGGAATTTGGGATTGTAATGATTCAGACAGAATTAACTTGTATTAAAAGCCACACAAAGAGGCTCATGCATATGATATTCAGCCATGTAGCCACTGTGGCTGCATCTTGTGTTACCCCCTTACTAAGTGAAAATTATATTTTCTAAAAGAAATGTGGAGGCATCCCTACAAGTCAATAGTTTCTTTGGAGAGGAAATATCCTGTTCGAATCTTTCTGAGCAATGCAAACAGGATTATCAGATTCCCTTTCTCTCAAACCCAGAAACCTCTCTGAGCATTTACAGTTGAGGATCAAAGGTTAGATCAGATGTAGTTGACAATGCAAAAGAGTTTTAGCCCATTGGAGTTTTAGTCCTTGTTTGTGATTGTTTATACTTGGAAGACACTGTAGTCTTCTGAGGTGAGTTTGTGTTGTTTTAGCTACTCAAATACTACCAGGAATGAAATATTCTGTTGATTACTGAGTACTAGACTTGAGAAGTATTGAATACCTGCAGCTCCTTCATTGAGGTGTTGCAGGTGCTTGGTGCTTTTCACCATGTCCCTTTTCACTTGCATATTTGGACCAAATGGATGGTCCAAGGGACCTTTATCTAAACAACATTAAACTGGCATTCTTGTTGGCAGTCTGAATGACTTTGGCAATTGAAGTCTCATTGCTCCCTTAAAGATTAGTACTATTGAAACAAGGTAGAGGCACTCTAGTGGGGGTTCCCACTGGGCAGCTTTTGCTGCTGCTGTCCAGTCTGTAAATGTTGAGGTGTATAAACTGGGTATGATAGTCTCCCATGGTGTCAGTTCAGACAGCTGAATATTGGCAAGCTGTTAAAGTGCTTATAGACGAATGCTAGAAGTCCATATAAGATGGGTGAACTAGAATTGAATTGAGGATGTTGATATAATAGACATCACAGAAACTTGGTGGAATGAGGATAATCAATGGGACACAGAAATACCAGCGTACAAAATATATCGGAAGGACAGAACAGGCCATGTTGGTGAGGGAGTAGCACTAGAGGTGAAAGAAAGCATAGAATCAAATAAAATAAAAATCTTAAATGAACCAAACTAAATTAAAAATTAAAAAGCACAGTACGAAAACCAAAAAAGTGCCACCGTGGCTTAACAACCAAGTAAAAGAAGCAGTGAGAGACAAAAAGGCATCTTTTAAAAAGTGGAAGTTAAATCCCAGTGAGGACAATAGAAAGGAACATAAACTCTGTCAAATGAAGTGTAAAAATATAATTAGGAAAGTGCTAAAGGAATTTGAAAGACAGCTAGCCAAAAACTCAAGAATAGCAAATTTAAGTACATCAGAAGCAGGAAGCCTGCTAAACAACCTGTGAGGTCACTAGATGATCGAGATGCTAAAGGAGCACTCAAAGATTATAAGGACATTTGCATCCTTCTTCATAGCTGAGGATGTTGGGAAGATTCCCAACCCTGTGCCATTCTTTTTAGGTGACAAATATGAGGAACTGTCTCGACTGAGGGGTCATTAGAGGAGGTTTTGGAACAAATTGGTAAACTAAACAGTAACAAGTCACCAGGACCAGATGGCAATCACCGAAGAGTTCTGAAAGAACTCAAATGTGAAATTGCAAGACTATTAAGTGTATCCATTAAATCATCTTCTGTACCTAATGACTGGAAGATAGCTAATATGATGCCAATTTTTAAAAAGGTCTCGAGAGGTGATCCTGGCAATTACAGACTGGTAAGTCTAACCTCAGGACTAAGCAAATTGGTTGAAACTATAATTAAGAACAGACTCATCAGACACATAGATGAACATAATTTGTTAGGGAAAAAGTCAACATGATTTCTATAAAGGAAAATCATACCTCATCAATCTATTAGAATTCTTTGAAGAGATCAACAAGCATGTGGACAAGGGAGATCCAGTGGATACAGTGTACTTACATTTCCAGAAAACCTGATCTCTCACCAAAGGTGAGTAAGCAAAGTAAGCTGTCATAGGATAAGAGGTCCTCTCATTTACTGGTAACTGGTTAAAATATAGGATATCAAGGGTAGGAATACATAGTCTGTTTTCAGAATGGAGAGGGGTAAATCTGCAAAAAGGGGTAAACAGCGAAATGGCAAAATTTGCAGATGATACCAAACTGCTCAAAATAGTTACGTCCAAAAGCAGACTGTGAAGAGCTTCAAAAGGATCTCTTAAAACTAGGTGACTGTGCAACAAAATGGCAGATAAATGTTAATGTTGATAAATGCAAAAGAAATGCATATTGGAAAATATGATCCCAACTATATGCATAAAATGATGGGGACTAAATTAGCTATTACCACTTAAGAGATTTTGGAGTCATTGTGGATAGTTCTCTGAAAACATCCACTCGTTGTACAGCAGCAGTCAAAAAACAAACAAAAACAAACAGAATTTTAGGAATCATTTAAAAAGGGGTAGAGAATAAGACGGAGACGATCTTGTTGCATCTATATAAATCCATGGTATGCCTGCATCTTGAATATTGCATACAGATGTGGTCAGCTCATCTCAAAAAAGATATGTTGGCACTGAAAAAAGTTCAGAAAAGGGCAACAAAAATGATTAAGAGAGGGAGAGTCAGACAGCAAAACAGCTGCCATATAAAGAGAGATTAATAAGACTGAGATTTTTGAATTTGCAAAAGACTAGACTAAGGGAGAGATATGATAGAGGCTTATAAGATCATGGCTAGTGTGAAAAGAGTAAATAAGGAAAAGTGATTTACTTGCTTCAATTGCACAAGAATTAGGAGTCACTAAATGATATTGCTAGGTAGAAGATTAAAAATAAGCTAAAGGAAGTATTTCTTCACACAAAACACAACCTGTGGAATTCCTTGCCAGAGGATGTTGTGAAGGTCAGGTCTTTTAAGAGAGTTCAAAAAAGAGCAAGATGAATTCATAGAGGATAGGTCCATCAATGATGGGCAGGAATGGTGCCCCAAGCCTCTATTTGTGAGAGCTGGGGCATTTGGCATTGGCCATTGTTGGAAGATAGGATACTAGACTGGATGGACCTTTGGTTTGACCCAATATGGATATTTTTATGTTCTAACTATAGAATAAAGTGAATTACAGAAACACACATAAATGAAATTTATATTTGGGAAACACTTTAAAAGGAACTTAAAGAAATATGTAGAATTTCCATACCTGCTTCCAAGCGAGGAATAATTGGAAGATTTGGGTTCTGTTTCCTGCTCTGTCGCAGACTTCCTGTGTGACCTTGGGCAAGTTGCTTAATCATCTTCTGCTTCGGTGTTCCTATCAGTTTAAAATAGAAAGATAATACTTCCCTGCATGTAGTGAAGATGAACTCATTAATATTTACAGGGTGCTAAGATGATATGGTGGTCCATAGAAATACCTATAAATAAATAAATGTTAAAAAATTAAAATATCTTTTTGTGCATTTTCCTACATTTTATCACTTTTAACTTTGTGTTTTGCTTATGCTATGTTAGTCATTTCTTTCCAGCCAGGGAGAGTCAGGCAACATTTTTTGTATATTATAAACTGCAGTGAATAACATATACTTAACAAAATTACCCAGTCCATTTGCTCTGAGCAGTAGCCAACTCCTTTTCACTTCTGTTATGACAAGAAGAACGCTATACCCAAGAAAATCACCGACCTCCATTTCCATCTTACTTTTATTTGGCAGAAAACAGTCAAGTTTACCATTGGGTTCCTCCAGTCCATTGTTCAGCTCATCTGGCATAAGATCACTTTAAAGAAGATTGTGGCAATTTATCTCATCTTGTTGTGAAAGCACATACAGTCCCCACAACTCAAGCTGTATTTTAGGAATGGAGCCTTGAGTGGACTTAGAGTAGGCTAGGTAAATATGTTGTCGCAATTAGGGCTCAAGAATAAAATTCATGCAGTATGTTCTGTTCCCTTAGTATTTGTGTTTAAAAAGTAATCCCCTCCCCCCCAGATCAAACCCTATGAGGTAGAATAGAGTGAAAATGTTTATTCTGCAAGAGCCCATATTCTTGTACTGATTTACACCCTATGCAATTGTACTAAAGTCATTGAATGTAAGTCAGTACAGAATTTCTCCCATGAACTTTAAAACTATCATTCATAGACCAAGGGACTCTATCATGATATTATTCTTCGCGATCTTCTGCACAATTCAAGTGTATGAAGGGCATACTAGTCTTACAAAATATTATTCAAAATGGGACTCCCATTTCTTTCTCTGCCACTGTAGCTGTAATGATTTTACATATACAATACTTTCTTGTATTTCTATAATACCTTCCATCGAAGGACCTCAAAGGATTTTACAAATTTTAATGACTTTAGTCTCATAAAAGTCCTGTGAAAACGCTAAACATTACTGGACCAAATTGAAGTCAATATCATTACAGCCGAGAATTTGATATATGCTTATCTACACTTACTCAAGTAAAGAAAATGATGCATGGACATTTTTTCCAAATGCATACAAAATTTGGGGTACCTCTGTTTTGAAGTTCCAGACTTAACACACGTTGGGCTTGATGGTCAGAGGTGCTGAGCAACTGTGGCTTCTGGTGACTTTAGCCAGAGTTGTGGGTGCTCAGAACCTGTGAAAATTAGACCCAAGTTGTCTCATGCTAGTGACCTGTCAGCTAAGACATCCAAGAGCAATGGATGCTTTTGAAAAGGTTGACTTTTGTGACTTGCCCAAGGATTAACCTTTGTGACTTGCCCAAAGTTATATAGCTAGTCAGTGGCAAATATGGGGATAGAAAACAGCACTCCTAGCCCCATCTCCCACTTTAATTACTATATCACTCTTCTTCCTAAAACAACCTGAAAGGTCATTTCATGCTGTATGTTTTGTGACAAAAGCCATACACAAGTGTTGCCTTTTTAAATCCTGACAATTGTAACTATCAATTACGAACAGAACTGAGGAAATTCAAAGCCAATTTGAACACACAGCAGTCAAATTGTCTAACGCAACAGTCATGAAATTCCAATTATCCACTCTGTGTTTTTAAGTGGTGAACTGAAGCAGCGGAATTCTATCTGCAGAATACTCGTTTTGATTTCTTGGTGCTTTGGGACTTCAGAGAGTTCCATAGGGCTGCTTCCAAATAAGTTGCTGCCAGTGCAATTGGAAGGGTGGCCGTTGTGTTAATTTCACTGAGTTTGAATGGACAAGAATATTAAGCTCTTTGTATTTGTGCATTTAGAACCTGATGCTGCATCACTGATACCAATAGGAATTTTACCATTTACATCAATGGGTGCAGGGTTAAGTCCTTGGTATGTAGCACATATACACATATTGCACAGTGATGATCTACTGCAGGTTAGTTTCTTAGTTACCAAGGAACCAGCAATCAGAATAGCCAAAAACCATTTTAAAAAATACCAAGAGACAGTTAGTGATTTACGAGGAATGTATTTTATTCTGCAGTGTCTCTTATTTAACTGGATGCCTCTGGAGACAGGCTTTAAACAGTAAGGCACTATCTCAGACTAGTATGCTAGATTTTCATCTCACTTCAACTCCATTAAAGTAAGCTTCCATAAACAGACATCAATTACAACCAGTTTTAAGAGGTTTAAAATGTAATCCAACAGTGCTGCTTAACTAAATGAATCCTGAGAACTGATCTCCAGTGAATTAATAGAGTGATATGTGGAGAGCTCACTATGAATCTGAGTTAATGACTAGAGAAGATCAAATTAATTACAACTGTCTCTGAGGACATGCAGGGAGGAAGTCTCCCTTATCAGCTGAAGTTTGATTAACTCTTTGGGTACCAAATCCGGAGTTCCCACACATTAATTTTTAAGCAAATATAAATGAGACTGGGGAAATACATAACCTGATTTTCAAACATGATGAGCAACCATGGTGGGAGATAAAAAGTCAGACTAATTTAAAAAATGTGGCTATCTGTGGTATTTTTATGGACTCCAAACTGTATGTTTCTCAAGTGGGACAAAAATAAATATCCAGCTAAAGATATCACAAAGGCAGGGGGATCACCATTATTTGTTACTATTTGTTAACAAGGGAGCCATCAGAGTTACTAGGTCCACATTTTGGCTAATCATACCGTATACTACAACTTATTGATGGGAGCCCCCCGAGTCTTTGAACAAGTTTCTTCCCCTCCTTATCCCCACAATAAAT
Organism: Pelodiscus sinensis; assembly: GCF_049634645.1. Classification (NCBI taxonomy): domain Eukaryota; kingdom Metazoa; phylum Chordata; order Testudines; family Trionychidae; genus Pelodiscus; species Pelodiscus sinensis. The sequence goes on along the minus strand of NC_134712.1, from coordinate 167,224,715 downwards.
CAGCCTGCAAATAAAAGCAGAGTGGGAGGAAGTAAGCTAGCTCACATACTCAGTAGCAGGATACAAAGTTTGGGCTATCTATTTGAAACAAGCAGGGGTGCCAACAGCCTGGGGGGGAAGGGGGGTTGGTTCCATGCTCAAGAGAGGGTAAGGTCAGGAACAGCCAACCCTCCACACCATTCAGAGAATGCTGAGCCTTTGCCCCCAGCCCTCAGCACTGCCTGGAGTGCAGCACGCCTCCCCCTCAGCCCTCAGACCCACCCAGAGTGAGCCCTATGGTGTTCCAATGGTAATTTAAAGAGCTCAGGGCTCCAACCACCACTTCCTTTGAATTCAGAGGCCCTGGGGCAACTGACCGTTTTGCCTCTTTCCCCCCAACAGCAGGCCTGGGAACAAAGCCTAAATTGGGAAACATATTTCAGTCTGATAGCTATTCACTGGCCTGTATGAAAAAGGTGCATCTGTTCTGAGTGGGGAGATGTGCACATCACAACATCAGAGTCACAGCTGACAATAATCAGCGGTCTCAGAAAAGAGAGAAGGTTACTGTTTCACCATGGACTTTATTTAGTTATGGCACCTCCTTGCACTTCCATTTCCAATGCTTCATCTTTGTCTTTGAATAAATGCTTCCTTTTGCAGGGCAGTCAAGCCAGTGTCCTTTATGAGCACTGAACCAAACAACCCAAAACGTAAATAAATTCAGCAGGGCTTAAACCTACAACAACCCACCAGACGTAGTACGAGTTGGAGTTCCCCATTGTTGCAGAGCCTTTTAAGTTTCAGTGGAAAAGACTGAGCAGACAAGCACAATTGGGAAGAGCTATTTGCCTTCCTTAAATACATACATGCTTGCCTCTTAGTGAACAGAAAAGCCATGCTTTGGGCCTGTCAACCAAGTCAATGGCCCCTTGGTGTTGCAGATTTAAATCTGTTTCTTTTAACATGCCTTTAAGTTATTTTGAGGTTTTGAGAGCGCTTTGCCAGCTTCCAATTCAGCAGCTATTTTCTTCAGTCCTTGGCTGTTCCTGATTTCTGAAACAAAACCAATGTACAATGTAGAGCACTACAGAGATAGAGTCTACTTCTGTCGAAAAGGAGATCTGAGCTTAAGGCCTAACCAACGGAAAACCAGGCATATCATAAAAAGGGTGCATTTGTTCTAAGGAGAAAAGATGCTAGCCAGCTACCAAACTGTTAAACAGCATTTATAGTAGGTTAAAGATGAAGGCTTACACTTTTACTTAAGTGGAAGATGCATGAAAAGTTTCAGGCAAACCATCCAGTCCAGTATGTCTCACCATCTAAATAAAGGACTATAGGTATGTCTTCACTGTACATACAAACTCATGGTTGGCCCATCTGATTCGGGCTAAGGGGTTCAAGTTACAGGGCTGTTTATTTGAAGTGTAAACATTCTGACTTGGCATGGAGCATGGCTCAAGGACAGGGGTGGCCAACTAGTTAGACACAAAGAGCCAAAAGAGCTGTGGATAGTAGTGCAAATAGCCACACATCCCTCCCCCAGAGCCAGGCACCCCCAGCCCCCCCAACCCAATGCCCTCCCCCAGACCCAGGGCACTGGTTCTTGTTATGCTTTTCTCTGCTAGAGTAAAGACCTTTTGCTCCCCGTGATGGAGAGCCATTATCCTGAAACCATGTTTTCTTCCGTAATCCCAAAATAGCATTGTGCGTATCTTAACAACACACCTGTTATTTCTAAATAGATTCAAAATAACTGGCATCTTATTCTGACTTCTTCTGTACCTCGTTGCACAAGGAATAAGGAAGACACTGGAATAGCACTCTATTTCAAATTTTGGTGCGTGTAGACAGTGCCAAATTTCAAAATAGGCTATCTCGAAATAAGCTATACAATTTGTGTAGCTCAAATTGTGTATCTTATTTCGAGCTACACGCAATTGTGTAGATGTACCCTAAGTCTCTCACTGTAAGGCATTTTTGCTGTCCCTTAAATCATTTTCTGTTCTGCAGTTCTCCAGTTTTTCAATGCCCTGTAAGAACATGAATGCCAGAACTGTATTCCAGTATTGGTCTCACCAGTGACAGGTACAGACAAATCCCTGCTCACAATCAATAATCCCTAAGGACTGCATGAGCCCTCTTTTCCATAGCATTGCATTAGGAGCTCATTCTGAGTTGTTTGTGCATTGTAGCCTCTAAACCAAGGGTGGGGAATATCAGGGCTGGGGGGCCGGATGCGGCGCCTGACTTGCCTGGATCTGGCCCCCAAGGCTCAGGGGCCCTCCCCAACACTGGGCTGAAGCACACAAAATCTACTAGCCTGGGCTCCCCTAGATTCTGGTGTGTGAGGAGAATGTGAGCAGTGTCTTTCTCCCACTCAGTCAGGGGCTTTGTCAGTGATGGGGGGGTTGTTTTTTGGTTTGGGGGGGGTGGTTTTTCTTTTTGCTTGTGTGTGGTCCCTGAATGATTTTTCTGTGGGTCAACAGCCGCCAACCGTAAAAAGGTTCCCCACCCCGCTCTAAACGCTTTTCAGCATCACGGCTTTCCAGGATACAGCCTTCTATTCTTTGGACAGTGCCTGCATTCCCTGGAAGTGTAACTTTGCATTTGGCTGTTTTTAAACACATTTCGATTGAAAGAGCACATCTTACCAAGGGATTCAGATTACTGTGTCACTATCCAGTTATCATTATTTACCACTTCTCCAATCTTAGGGTATGTCTAGACTACATGCCTCTGTCGCCAGAGGCATGTAGATTAGGCTACCAGACATAGGGAAATGAAGCGGCGATTTAAATAATCGCCGCTTCATTTAAATTTACATGGCTGCCGCGCTGAGCCGACAAACAGCTGATCAGCTGTTTGTCAGCTCAGCGCGATAGTCTGGACGCTCCCCTGCTGACATCAAAGGTATTTGTCGACCACCCAGGTAAACCTCATCCCAGGAGGCTTACCTGGGTGGTCGACAAATACCTTTGATGTCGACACCCGCGCGTCCAGACTATCGCGCTGAGCCGACAAACAGCTGATCAGCTGTTTGTCGGCTCAGCGCGGCAGCCATGCAAATTTAAATGAAGCGGCGATTATTTAAATCGCCGCTTCATTTTTCGTCTGGTAGCCTAATCTACATGCCTCTGGCGACAGAGGCATGTAGTCTAGACATACCCTTAGTCTCATCCACAAATTGTATCAGTACTGATTTTTATATTTACATCCTGATCACTGATTAATGTGTTGTAAAGCATCGGGCCTAGTAGCAATTTAGTTCCACCTCCCCACAGACAGGAAAATTCAGAGGAAACTCTGTGATTTAAAATTCTTGGACTTTCTCATTCCCTCTGCCAGTTATTCCCAGCTAGGGGTGAATGAGGCCCATAGCTATTGTGTATTCTAATAACAGTAGTAAAATATGCAGCTTACCTGGCACGTTATCCACAAGGGGCTGTACACAGTATGCTTAGAGCTGCGAGGTGACATATATGGCAGTTCCACTTGTGAGTCAGAGACAATATGTGACCTTTAGTTTGTATATTCCTGCAGCAAAACATTGAGAGGCTTGGGAACACAATTCTGGGTCATTCCACCATCATTTAGTCTTAGAACAATAGAAGTGTTGGATTATAAGGGATCTCAAGAGACCATCCAGTCCCAGCCCTGGCACTGAGGCAGGATGAAGTGAACCTAGACCATCCCTGACTGGTGTTTGTCTAACTTGTTCTTAAAAAAACTTCAAGAGGTGGAGATTCTACAACTTTCCTTGGAAGCCTATTTTAGAGCTTAACTAGGCTTATAGTTAGAAAGATTTTTCCTATTATCTACCCTCTCTCTGGGTATGTCTACTCTACCCCACTAGTTCGAACTAGTGGGGGTAATGTAGTCATCCGCACTTGCAAATGAAGCTCAGGATTTGAATTTCCCAGGCTTCATTTGCATGAAGCCGGCTGGCGCCATTTTTAAATGCCGGCTAGTTCGAACCCCGTGCCGCGCGGCTACACGCGGCACGGAGTAGCTAGTTCGGATTAGGCTTCTAATCCGAACTAGCTGTACGCCTCGTGGAACTTCATTTGCAAGTGCGGATGACTACATTACCCCCGCTAGTTCGAACTAGCGGGGTAGTGTAGACATACCCTCTGTCTCCCTTGCTGCAGATTAAACCCATGACTCCTTGTCCTACCTTCAGTGGGATAGTCTTCTTTCTAACAACCCTTAACATAGTTGAAGATTATTTGGATCCTCCTCAGTTTCAAGACTAAATGTGCCCGGTTTTTTTTTAAACCTTTCCTTCTAGGTTTAAATCTTTTATCATTTTTATTGCATTTGTCCAGACTCTCTTCAATTTGTCCTAATCTTTCCTAAAGTGTGATGCATGGAATTGGACATGGTACTCCAGCTGAGGCCTCACTAGAGCTAAGTATAAAAGGATTGTTACTTCCCATATCTTACATATGATGTTCCTGTTAATGTGCCCCAACATCGTATTAGCTTTTTGTGCACTGCGTCACATCATTGACTCCTATTCTATTTTTGATCCACTATAACCCCCAGGTCCCCTTCAGCAACACTACCATTTAGCCAGTTATTCCCCATTTTGTAGATGTGTATTTGATTTTTCTTTCCTAAGATAAATTACACTTACCTTTACTGAATTTCATCTTGTTGAATTTAGACCCAATTCTCCATTCATTGCTTGCTCTTCCAAAAGGATATGAATCACACTACTAAAATTGAGAAAATTTTGTCAAAGTGCCTTAGCAAGTATTCCTGTCTTTGCAACACTTATCTCCTTTTGGCTGTCATTATTAGCTGTATAGTATTGCATAGCAGGGTCTGAAGCACATTACAACTAGTAAAATATATTAAATAAAAAACTGGCTTATGATTCTATTAATTTTAATGAAAGATGTGTCTGAACTCCCTAGACTGGAGATACTGGTTTTACTTCCATAGTATGATTTCACTGAAAGGACAAAGATTACACCAAATCTGGAAGTTTGGGCAGTGTGGAGGACAGTCATGTTGTCAATGTTGATAAAGAGTGAATAGAATTTGGCAGGGGAATACATCTCATTTTTAGACAGTAAGTTCCTCAACACAGAAGCTTGTCATGTATATTTCTCTGCACAACATCATGCCTGCCTATGATTCTGTGTAAATAATACACTTCACACTGGTGAAACTGAACTGGCAATGAGGAGACCCAGAGAAGGCAGACAAAGATAACAGTTGGTGAAGGACTGGGAGCCATCAGCATAGGCATAATAAGTGAATTCAAAACAGTGAATGAGAACACCTAAAAAGATACCATAGAGGCATTAAACAAAGGAATTGCAAAAACAATGAGGGACAGAGAAAGATGCCATGAAAAGCAGGAAGTCGGTTAATAAAGAGTTCTGGAAGTCGAAAGTGAAGGAAGACCCAGGAAGAGTGTGTGGAGAAGAGACTGATCACATTCATCAAATAGATCAAAATCTTTGATCTTTTTCTTAGAATCAGCCTGCGGAATGACATAGCAGCATCTAATTAGACCACTCTTTTTCACTGTTCCCCATCCGATAATGTGACTAATGCAGAAAGTGTTACCACTAGTTGCCATGGTTGACTATAAACAAAACAAAAAAAAGTTTCAGGCTGTGGAGGGTCAGTTGTAACATGTACAAAATACATGTCATCTTCCACCTGCCGAATACCTGATGTTTTTCAACGTCAGCCAGGTGGTATATCATTTGTGCAAGTATAAACAAACAGAAAAGAACCCTCCTATATGGATTTAACAGGCAGGAATTGCTTTCTATTCATCTGGTGGTATGAACAATTTTTATATCCAGGGAATGATTCTATAGACATAAAATTATATAAAAAGCCTCAGCACTTTGCATTCTGCCAGCGAAAGGGACACTGCTGGTGCAACTCTGTAGGGCAGTGCAGATTATCACAGCAGCAAAATCACTACATTATCCTCTTAATCTTGCTGGAGAAACCTGCATGAAGTGCAACAGAATTCCTATCGGTATCATTCCTGGAGTTCTCAATTCAAAAGTACTGTCTCTGATAGAAGGCAATAATTTACTATAATAATAGAGGTAAGAAGTTGAGGAAATTCCATCCTTGATTTTGACTGGACATTTCTTGGAATATAACTGTTTTCCAGGTTAATGTTTTTAAAGAAGAGCAAGAATTACATTGAAAGCGTGTTAACTAACTTGTTAACAATACTGTTATGTCTGACCTGGAAACAGTATGTCTTTCTGCAAAAGTGACAAGGAGTCCTGTGACACCTTATAGACTGATTTCTGATTTATTGGAGCATAAGCTTGCGTGGGCAAAGACCCACTTCGTCAGGTGCGAATATGTCTTTCTGTCACTCTTGAAGTTAGTCTAGTGAGTGGAGCACAGCTGCTAAGATTACATACAGTGTATGTGACACCCATTATTGCTATTTAGATAGCATACTCAGTGCTTTTCATATACATTTGGTTATAAGGCAAGAACCCTGACTCAGAAAGTTGGTAATCTTAAGCCTCCAGTCCTGCAAACACATACAGCAGTAAGCACTACGCCAGAGCTCCAGGCCTTTTAAATCACCATGAAAGGGTTAAACTGTAGAAAACTGCTGTTGCTTCCACAAACAGCCAGCAAGTGTCAAGCACTATAGTTAACATTATTTTTTTGTTTTTTTTTAATAACTGCATCAGCAACTTTGCAATATTTTTAACCTTATTGCACACTATGATTATCCTTTTGATAGAAAGCACCAGGAAAATAGATTGACTTTTATTTTAACTTTAGTTGTGTGAACCCTAAATGTGATCAAACCAAAAGCTGTCCCAAGAAAAACAAACTATATAAAACAAGATGAAGGAAACAATTTCTGGGAAAGGATTTGGAGTCTTCCTTTCTCCTTTAGTCACTAGTGGGCAGAATCAATGAAACTACATATTGTATAGTCCTCAAGACATGCAATACAAACACAATTCAGCACATCCAATGATCTTGCAGAATGGTTCCATTCTCCGATCCAGTACCTTATAAAGAAACTACTGATGCTGCTGGGAAGTTTTTAGTTTTGGAAATATTCAGCTACATCTCATCTTGCTGGAGCACATCCTTCTTGTGCTGATGTCTGTCTTGTGGGAGATGAATATCACTCTGGTAATCAGTTAAATACTGCATAAAACTTACTATGCCAACAAGACAGTACTGGAAGGAACACTAATGGAGCTTGGTATTGATTTTGTTCTATTCTGTAAAGGAACCAAACTTGAATATATTAAGCTATGGCAATCATAGTGTTGAAACTTGCAAAAAAAACTCAATTACAGTTGCATGTTCCATACAGTTCCATTTACATAAAACTGTAATTATGACTACGCTTTACAACTGTACGTTTAGAACATTCATAACTAGTCATTAAAAGGATCTAAAACTAATTGAGCTACATAACTGAGCAACACAACAAGAGATTAAATGTAGACAACACAAGATAATGTACATTGGCAGTAACTATCTAAACTATACATATTTAATGACAGCGTCTACATTAGATGTAACCTACCAGTTAAAATGTTCAGGAATTGTTAAGGATTGCTCAAAGGATATGTCTGCTTATTACACAGTGCAAGCAAAAAAGATGAATAAGATAGATGGTGTATGAAGAAGGGAAAAATTTAAAATGTTAAGAGTGACATTCTTCAGTCCTTAGGCTAAATTCTCATTTTGAAACCTCTGGGAGTTTTACCTGAGTAAGAACTAAGGCCAACATTGTCATACATGGGTATTCAAAAGGCTCTAATACAGAAATTATTTAAGCACCTAACTTTTAAGCCTGTGATTAGTCCCACTGAAATCAGGAGGGCTACTCCAGTAGTTTAGGAATGTCCTTTTTGAATCAGGCTAAAATCCCAAATCCATAGTTAGACAATTAGATAAGTGAGTTGAATTCTAGGGGTGTTGATCAATCACAACCCCCAGTTACTTCAACGGGAATCTTAGCTAGAGATTTGGTCATTGGCCAAAAAACAAAAAGTAGAGATGAGGCATTCAGCCCATTCAACACAGAGCTGATTTTAAGTTAAGGTTAGGTTAAAAAATACGTCCTTTCAAAGTCTCCTTGGTTAGTTGAGCTACTCTGTGATGCCCTGAATGCATTGTTTTTGTGACATTAAGCTACTGCTCAGTCCTGCTTGGTCTTAAAGCTAGCTTTTTGAGTATCAGATACATGAAAATATTTTATGCTGTAGTGGTATTTGTTTTTCCCAGGTGGGATATGGAATTTAATCATCATACTATAAAGATGGTGCTCCCTCCCCCCTTCCAAAAGCCATTTCCACCATCCCGTGGGACAAATTCGTAGTTGTGACATCATGGTGTAGTAGCATAAGTCTGGAGTTCTGGAGCATGACATAGGGGGAATAAATGGGGGTTATTTCAAAGCATGTGCAAGTTCCTTCCACTTGTGTCAGTGAGAACATCAAAATACAGCTACTTAATTTTTATTACAATATTATGCAGGAAACTTTTAGCTGGTTAATACGAAAGAGTTTTAGCTGAAATAACTAGGTCAAAATCTTCCCTGGTGTAATGAAGTGCAGTTCCATTATCTTAGGCTACGGCAACACTGCCATTTTTTTGCGGAAAAATGATATGCAAATGGAGCTCTCATTTGCATATCTTCTTCCAATTCTTTTTGCGGAAGAGGTTTTGCCAATAAACAGCCCTATGTAGACAGGGCCATTTGTTGGGGAAAAAAACAACTCTTTTCACAAGATCCCTTATTCCTCAAAAATTGAGGGTTACAGGATCTTGTGAAAAAGGGGGGATTTTTTTTACAAATGTCCCCATCTACATGGAGCTCTTTAATCAGCAAAATCTCTTCTGCAAAAAAAATCGGAATAAGATATGCAAATGAGAGCACTATTTGCATATCATTTTCCAGAAAAAAACAGCAGGTTTATCCGTAGCCTCAATGTGAATTTAACCTGCTTTCACCAGAGCTGATACAAAGCTATCATATAGTGGTTCAAGTCCATTCTGAATTTATGTGGTATACTGTGTAGATTAAGGTTCAAGTTCTTTCCTCAGAAACATGTCCAAAATTCTCGCTGTAGTCCATGGGAGTTATGCACAGATATATGACAGCCCTCTCTTAATATCCCAATGAATAACAGCTCACAGCAGAAGGGTTCAAACAAAATATTTTCACTCGCATTTTCTGCCTTGCGCCTTATGCCAAGAAAAGGGAATAGAGATGTTTTTCTGGCTGTATTTTAGTGAGTGAGCACTGTAAGTTAGATTGCAGCTGACCTTGCTGGAGCTGTGACCCCCAAGAGGGACAAGTGGTGCTGAGAATGACTGATGGGTAATATTTAAGTTTTCAATACTATGCTGGGTGACATCATAGGTGGATGCAGACCTTTGAAAGCATTCTGCCAGCAGAGAATGAGCAGCAAGTGTACTGTGAATGGGCCTGATTCTACTGAAATCAATGGCAAAACTTACAGGCTGCATCTAGACTGGTATGATTTTCCGCAAATGCTTTTAACGGAAAAGTTTTTCTGTTAAAAGCCTTTGTGGAAAAGAGCGTCTAGATTGGCATGGATGCTTTTGCGCAAAAGCACTTTTTGCGGAAAAGCGTCCGTGCCAATCTAGACGCGGTTTTGCGCAAAAAAGCCCCGATCGCCATTTTCGCTATCGGGGCTTTTTTGTCCAAAACAGTTTTTACCTGTCTACATTGGCCCTCTTGCACAAAAGCATTTGCTCAAGAGGGCTTTTTCCCGAGCAGGAGCATCATAGTATTTGCACAAGAACACTGACAATCTTACATTAGATCGTCAGTGTTCTTGCGCAAATTCAAGCGGCCAGTGTAGACAGCTGGCAAATTTTTCCGCAAAAGCACGTGCTTTTGCGGAAAAACTTGCCAGTCTAGACACAGCCACAGTGAATATAGTGTGAGCAAGATCAACACCAAATAGCATAAGAAGACATTAGGTACGCAAGTAATTAGATCACTTCAAATACACCGACAGTGAAGCAGTTGACAAATAAGAAATGACACCATCTCCTTCTGTATTAGGAAAACGCCTCACTTGTTTTACACATTACTATAGTCAAAATAATACATAATAATTCAGGAAATCAAATACAGATAATATTTTATTCTTGCTGTCTCTAGTTTGTATGTCATCATTAATATTTTCCAGTCAGTACTTATATATTAAATATAACTATTTGACCTGAACTCCATGGAATATAGAGCCAAAATAACAAACAAAAAAATCCTTAAAATTCCACTTAGTATATGCTTTGCTTTTTGGAGTTCCTTTTTACAGTCCTTGGTTGTATCATTTCATTGGGGAAATGATGCTGCCAGTCCTTAAGAATGCTGTTCCATTTGCAAACATTTTCTGCAATGAATGTGTTCCAGGAAATTTTTACTGACAGGTTATTATGGCTACTTTAATGCACATATGACCCATTGTCTGGAAGACAGTTAAAATTATAAATTGTTCGTAAATTTGCTGACCCCATTGGCAACGCTATAAATACAGCAGTAAATACTTAATTTGATCCTTATTTCTTAAAATAGAGGTATTGCTACACACTCAGGAATCTGAAGCTTCCTTTTGAAGAAATCTATTTCAAATCTCTGCGTATTAGTCTTTCAGCACTGCTTATGTGCATTCATGACAAATGAAAGTAGCCATATTAAATCTCCATTTAATGTTAAAATGGAAGCAACAAATTCATACAATTCAGAGCTTTCTGCACTCAAGTTCTTATAAAGCCCTACAAATTCTGAGAAATTGTTTCTGTCCACAATCTTTTCCTAAGTGATTTTGTATGTAGTTGTCTGGTCTTTCTATGCCTGATGCACAAAGAATATTTTTACAAGGTAGACATTGGGCTCCATCCTGTAATGGAAGTTTTGCCCAAATTATAACTGCATCATCTGACTCATAGTCTGAGTATTTATGGTTCTTTCAATTGAATGCAATAAAACTATAGTACTATGTTTTAATAAAATAACATTGGTTCTCTCTGTACCTTTTGATGCATATATCTACATCTTACAGTTGCACAAGGCTTTCTTCTCCCCAAGATACAGACAGACACAGGTTTCCTGGAGGAAAGTCCAACTAGTTGTAAAGTGTAGAAGTAGAAAAACACTTTACACACCCCAGTATCAATATATCATGTTGTTCAGTGCAACTGAAATAAATCCATAAGCAGTGGTCAAAAAGGAGAGTGGAGGGGAATACAAAATTCAGACCAAATTTTCCAAAATGATTAGTGAACTTAGGTGCCTGTGCTGTTTGATGCCCAATTTCAGACACTTTAGAAGGGCCTGATTTTCAGACCTGAGCACTCTGTGAAAATCAGGCCTCTTTTAGAGTCTCTCAGATTGAGGACTAGGCCTTTTTTTTCCATTGGGGAGAGAGAGCCTGTATTGAATTTTGAAGACTTGCCAAGTGAATGTCTCAGATACATTGTTGGTTGCAGATCAAATCAAATTGGGGCTCTCAACAAAAGCCTGGTAACTGGAAAGATTTGGAGACAATGCTGGGTGTTTATATGATAAAAACTTATTTTAATCTAATAAAAATGTGTTAAGAAATGACGATAGTGTAGATACTTTTGTATAGGTCCCCGGGTGATGTAGTTAAGATGATTTTGAAATCAAAACAGAAGCTGGTTGTCTCAGGATAAGTAATGAATAGCTGTAATCTCCTCCACATGAGTGGACCCTGCATTCACAAGGACCCACTGGTGGGGTTGGGACTTGATTTAGATGAGGGGTCTACATGTGCAGAACAGCTTGCAGATTGGCGCCAACCTGATAAAAAAACAAGAATCATTGCTATCTGACGGATGCTTGTTTGCCATGTGAAAAGAGCTTGTGGCGGAAACCGCCTTTAAGGTCCCGATTGCCTCATTTGGGGGAAAATACATGGGAGTAGCCTCTTCCGCTGCTAAATAAATAATAAAATGATGGTTAGGTTAGAAAGTTTATGAGTGAAAATCACAATTCTATTTGCATAGTCCACCAGAGAGGGTACATCTAGACTGCAGGGGTTTTCCGGGATACCTGTGGTATCCTGGAAAAACTGCCGCATCCAGTGAACGCATTTGCTCTTCTGCTTCTTTTTGCGGAAGAGCAAATACACTCTTTTGGGGAGCCCCATATACCTCATTTCAGGGATCCCTGTATACCTGGCTCAGAGATTCAACAAATCTACCATGTCTTCCATTAAAGATTAAAGATTATCACCATATTCTTCAAAATAAATGTTTCCGGAGTTTAGTGAGGAAGCTATGCTGGAAGGCCCTTAAGCAGCAAAGACTATAGGTTTTGCTACACCTGAAAGTTGTGCTATCTCTGCCTCTTCCAGGGCACCTCAATAAAGCCCTTTCTCTGCTATATCTATAAGGACCTGCCTCTTTGTTCTCATTATTATTGCCTGTACACAATACACCATTTACTATCACTCAGGTAAATGGGGCCATAGATGTGACTGAAAACAACTTAATTCTGAAAACCTGTGGCCACTAGACAGGGCTGTAGTTTGTCAGTAGAAAGCATCCTGGTTTGGCAGTCATCTGCGATGAATTTGAAATGTGTCAGTTGTGGCAGTACTCGGCACAGTATCATGGATTTGTTGTACTGTTTAGCTAAATGGCATGTATTAATATTTTAGTGAACAAGGCCTCATGCAAAACCCAGCTGGGAACATATAATCAGTCATTTTACTGACTGAAAAGAGTGTCTCTTAGACAGTACCCCCAACTCCAGTTTGCATTTGCTCTTATCTCTGCACTTGGCCAAACCCCACTATGCCATTTCCCAGATTAGTGAGATTGAGCAAATTCAGATTTTATACTGACATGCTGCAGCATACACAGCAGGATGTCCGCTCTGCAGCTTGGCTCGAAAATCATGAAACTCACAAGTGCCATGAGTGATATTTTTTAATGAATCTGCCTGCTTTAATTCCCCCATCCTCATTCCATCCCACAGTTTCAGTTGGATGAATTATTTTTCATTACTAGAAGTGGCTGAAATCCAATTTTATTTCTACAAAAAAATGTTGAACAAAACAGTTGCATTCAAAAACTTTTGCAGAAAATGTCTGTTTTCTAATGAAAAAATTCAAAACAAAATGAAAAATTAGTGCAGTTGAAGTCAATTAACATCAGTAACTTAAACTAATATAAAATGTTCTATCTAAATTAAACTCATGGTTTAAAAATACTAAAAATATATATAAAGGTAGTTTTTTCTGGCTAAAGTGAAGTATGTCTTGTGTATTAGGGATAGAAGCACACTTTGTAAAATGTACATCTTTTCAGCTGGGTGAAGTTAGATGTCTAGATATCTACCTTGTATATATACTTATTTTGTTTCATTGGCGTTTCTGTCTCTCCTCTTTAGGTTAGTTTTTATATTCTTTTCACATTTGTTTTTCACTCTATCCAGTCTGTCATTTTTTAAACTGTGTTACTCTTTGCTTTATATCCGGGCTGTCAAGCAATTAAAAAATGTAATCGTGATTAATCGTGCGCCTCTCCTTTGAAACTCTGCGGCGGTCTTTCAATGGGGCAGCACTGAATGGAGCCCGGAATAAGCTGGAGTCCCCAGCTGATCCCTGGCTCCACTGTTGCAAAGCTCCTTTGAAGCTCCAGAACGGCACTTCAAAAGGGCTCCCCTTGCACTGCCCCTTTGAAGTGCCATTTTGGGGCATTAAAGGGGCAGCACATTAGAAGCCTGGGATCACCTGGGGACTCCATCTGATCCCCAGCTCTGCTTGCGCTGCCCCTTTGAAGCACCGGAGCAGCACTTCAAAGGGGCAGTGCAGCATTAATGTGATTAACATGTTGAAAAAATTAACGCATTAATCCTGTCTTGCATTAATCACGGGCGTTAGCTCAGATCAGTTGACAGCCCTACTTTATATCTATCCTTTTGTTGCTCATTTTCAAAGTCTCTCAATGTGGACCAGAAACTGGATAAAATTGACGTCTTAGTCAAACTTTTGATACACAAATGTTTATGTGGCCTTGAAATTAGTTAAAATATTTTTCCTGCTCCTAGTAATAATACCTCAGTAGATTTAGGTACTTTCTATAGGCACTCAAGTTAGAAAATGTTTGCCTATATCTTTAAAGATATAGTCCCACAGCCATGGAAAAAGTTTTCGTAATGACTACAGCACAACAGCCATAGTGAAATACAATAATATATATTTGCAGAGATTTTAATGTAGAAGAATTAGCCCTGCTTTCAAGCTTTAAAGAATAAACTTTAAAGAGTTCTGATTATTTTTTAAAGTTATGAAAGGAAGTTTTATGGATCAAATTTTCAGTTTGTGTCTACAAATAATACATATGCACATGCAAACAATTTATGTACACTAAGCAGGAAAGCAGTGTTGTCTTGTTTAATTCACAGCTCTGCCACCAACTCAGTATGTAGCAATAGTGAATTCACTTAATCACTTTGTCTCAGTTTATCAGTTGGTAAAATGAGTTGAATATTACTTGCCTCCCTAACAAGGGAAGAGTTACTGATCCTATTCCCACTGAAGTCAATTACAGTTCTGCTAGCTGACTTTAGAAAAAGTGAAGTTGGTTCCATAAGGAGGCTTATCTAGTTATTCTTATAAACTGCTGGGTGATTTTTTTGTGAACGATGCGAAATTATTATCTTTATTTGTGTGCACAATGAGATAATTGCACTTGCAGAGTATTTTCTATACATCATTATTTTATTGTTTTGTTGCCTAGTGTAGGTTTGAAAAATCTATTCCCAAATGTCCAGTAAATAGATCTCCATTCCCTTTCACTTGGTTGTAATTAAGCTTCTGTTAATTTAGATATTTAGTTCTCTTTAAGGAAATTATTGGTTCCATTTTCATTTGAATCAGGCTTGTATAAATCAAGCTCACAGTAAATCAATGGATAACTTCCCTATTAGCATTATTCCACGGGTGCACAGCTTGTGATTATAACTACAAAATCAAAAAAAGTTATTCTTTGTTTAGAGGACTTCAGAATATCATATCTTTTTTTAAGGATTCCATATGAGGTACACGTATGTAACCATGATTCAATTACATCGCTGTGTGGGCTTAGGACCTGCTTTGATGTAATTAAATTTTGGTTCATTCAAACGTTTATACTGCATGCATGTTTTCAAATCGTTCTTACCACAGCAGCAATTTTCCAAATTCTCTGTGTGAGAAAACGATCTTTCAAATTGTCCTTGCTGTGTAGTGCTTAAGAAAGGGAAGAAGTACATGAAGAAGAACCTCAAAGATGTGGGCCAGGCTTGAAGCACGGTTTGATTAATACTGGATGGCAGGAAAAGAGCCAAGTCCCAGATAATGAGGAAGGAGTTTCAATTTTTTTAAAAAGCTATCTGGTGACAGGGAAAACAAAAATGACATTCAGCTGACGAATGAGCGGAGTTTGACCTAGCCTTTTGACCCTTGACAATCAATCTTACCTGCTGCTTCATAAAGAATTATAGCTGTGCCACTCACATTGGACTGGATTTTTTACTATTCCCTTTTACTACTTTTTTTTTGAATGCATAGTCCAAGAAGATAAATGAGTGTGGTGTATACCAAAGCACACAATACAGAAGATTGTCCTGGGGAGAAAAGAAAGAAAGAGAGAGAAAGTGAGGCAGATATTGGGGATGAGGTGGATTGGATGAAAAACAGCAATAAAAACTTAATTCACAAATGTCAGTGATGTGTTCGGGTAGGGGGAGGAGGTTGGCTGACATAAATAAACAGCAGCCTGGCACCCTTTTTCTGTGTGTGCCATGTTCTACATGATGTCTCATCTAAATAAGTGGATGGAGCTGCTGTCATTTGTACATAAAGCTATGGAGTGGGGCTGCAGAGACCAAAGATCCTCCTCCATTTTGGAAAGAGGAATTCTGGGCTGCAAGGGGGCATAACAGTGGCTGATATTTATAGCCATCTCTGATTGCTGTGTTACAAAAGCTTAAAAGAAAGTATAGTAGCTGTGGAATATAAACTCTCCATGTCTTCTTAAGAACAGCAGCACAGTAACTGTGGGCTATGCTCCAATGCAGCAATTGTGCAGAAAAGCAGCAAAATGAATTTTAGGGATACTTTATGATTTGTGGGATTTTTTGCTTTTACTGTTGTATTGCAGATTTCATTGTGATGTTCAATATGATACTTTTGTATTCCCTCGCTGGGGAAGTGTAGACAACTGAGCTCCTTGTTATCTAGTAGAGATGGCAAAAGCAAGTACTGAGCCTACCGAAATCATATGTAACTCAAGTGAAGTGAAAAGGGGATCAGTGAAAAAGAAACCCCTTAGAACTAAGAGATGCATGGCTTCTGCACTTGGTTACATCAGAATAAATCCAGGGTAAATCCACAAATTTCATTGGCATTACCACAGATGTATACCTGGGTAACTCCACGCTGAATTTGCCCCCTTGTTCTCATTAGCAATGGTGATGGATATATATTTATTTGTAGCATTTTTGCTTTGAGACACTAAAACTAAGGCTAGTCAGCAACAGCAACTTTATTGCAGTTCACCAGCTACAAGAGATGACCACAGGGAGTTTTTGTAGCTTTTATAGCGAAAAGATTCTTTTTATTGACTGTGCTTGTGACTTAGGTAAAGGTCCCAGTCTCATAGACAGAGGATAATGGCTGAACATTTATCTGGGCTGCATACTGTGAAATTTAAAGATGTGTACTTTGTATGTGCTTAGTCATAGAATACTCAGAAGCATAGCAACAGAAAAAAGACATACTGTTCAAGTGCATCTTGTCCTGTTTATGTGAGGAGAAAATTCTGCCGTGTCTTGTGCTTATTCAGGGTGCAGAGGCCAAGGACAAGACAAGTCACAGTCTACATGCTTTCTTAAACTAGGCACCAAATGGGGTTTCAAAGCCAGAGATGGATGTGAGCAACTGGATTGACCACATGTTGCTGTCCCGAAGCAGGTGCTGAATGGAATGTATGCTCCCTCTTTTTCTGAGCAGCAATAAAGAGTGCTGTGCAGCATACTGCCCACCTGACCTTTTGAGTCTTTCTCTCTCTGTGGGAAGAATGTCCTATGAATACTCCACTTGATCCCCATCTCTGCATCCCCTGTCCCTCCAAATGTGTCCTCAGTGGTTCAGGAGTTGAATTTTGTTGATAATTATAAATTATAAATATATTTTTATTTCTTTAGGAAGACAGGTTGTTAGAGCCATCTAAAATATTCCTTGATACGACATGAGTGGCACATAACCATTTTGGACCTCTTCCAGCATATTACAAATAAAGCAAAAAATCTTTAGTTGTAGCATTTTCAGAATGAGAACTAGAATGAGTGAACCTTAAAAGTTGCTTTTTTATTTTAATTAGTTTTGTTCAGCTGGTAAGCAGAGTACGGAGGGCATTTCCCCTTAGTCCTGGGGTGTCAAAAGTAATGAGCTTCAAAGCAAACAGAAGAGACATTTATACCGTGGTTCAAGTTTCATAAACAAAACAAAAGTCTAAGAGGAAAGCAATGTAGCCTTATTAATGGAGGAAGTGAGGTCAGTGGTCTTCACAGTTTTAACAAGATGACAGAATTTATGAAGCACCGCAGTGGAAGGATGTAGTTACCTGCAGTCTATTCATATAATAAGCCCACTTGGGGCCCATAGTTATTCCCCTTGAATCTGTTTTCCTTTCTTCATTTTCTTTTGTCATCTTTCTGGTCTATGGCCTTGCTGGAGGAAACACTTTGTAACATTTGATATCTAGTTGGTGAAACTTTCTCATGGATTTTTATTGTTCTGGTCATTAGCTAGGGTGGTTTAACTGGCACTATTGGTGTGACCCAGTTCATGAAGAAGGCATCTCTACTTGTATGTGCTTGGCTGTCAATTCAGTTCTTCCAGGAAATCTGGAATTTAGTTTCATCATTTGATATAGTTTAAAATCAGGTGTTATGTAATGGTGTGCAAAGTTTCTAAGTTGAGGGTTCGTTTTAAAAGGCATTCCCATTTTGAAAAATGTAAAAGAAATTGTTTAATTTTCTGGCATCAAAGTCATACAGAGATTTTAGAGTAAAATGAAATAAAATATTCCCTTGAAACATATTTTCGTGAAGCCAGAAATGTTTATCCCAAAATATACATCTTATAAGTAAGATAAGTGAATAAGACAATAATGCGAGCTTTTAAACCACCTTTCCATGATTTTGCATGGTATCTAAGTTGGCTTTATAACATGATAGTTCCCACTTTGCACTTCCATGTTCCATTCAAAGGATCCCAAAACAGTTTATTTGCTTTAATGAATTTAGCCTCACACAAAACACTTCTGGGGGGGAGAGAAATAAGTTTGATTATTCTCCATTTTACAGATGAGACAAGTGAGCAAAAGACTAATTAACTTGCCCAAGGTCACACATCAAGTCCATAGAAGGTCCAGGAATAGAGTACAGTTCTAATTAGGGATGTTAAAAATTGTGTAATATTGTAACCATGTAACAGCTAAAAATCTCAGCAGCTACATGGTTATATGTGCTGCAGGCTCTGCAGTATCAAGTTTTAAGCTTAGGTTCATACCGCAGAGCCCATGGCGAAGCATCCGCAGGAGCAGAGCCACCAGCCCCTGCCCACCTGGTCCTGGTGAGGAGGCTTCACTGCCCTGCCTCCCTAGGAGTCAGCTGAGTTTAACCGATATCATTAACCAATAAGCATCAGCTTATCAGTTAACCATTGATTACACCCTAACATCCCTAATTCTCAGCATTCTCCCATCTTGCTTTTGGCATGGCCTCCTTTTGATACAAGTTGATTAAAAAGCTGATTTTTCAAGACACTGTGACCTTCTGGTATTACAGAATTGCTTCATGAGGTGAAAACAAGGGATGTCAACATGTAAATGACTACACAGTTAATCGATAAGCCTAGACTTATCAGTTAATCCTGCTGACTACATGCATTCCCCCTCTTGGAGATGGTGCCTGTCTCTCACACACAGATACACCTGCGCTGCTGCCTCTGATACAGAGGCAGCAGCATGGAGGGTAAGGGGAGCAGGCGGGAGCTGATACATATGGGGAGCCACCTATACCTCCCACCACCTACCTCTCTGAAAGAGGCAGCAGCACAGGAGTGGAGTAGAGAGACAGGGGAGGCTAACACAGTCTAACCACAGACAGAGGCTGCTCCACAGCATAGGGTGGCAGGCAGAAACCAGTCTGTGTGGGAAGCTGGTTTTTAAACCACCTTCCTTTGCAAACCAGCTCCCGCCTGCCATCCCGTGCTGCTGTCTCTGATAAAGATGCTACCTGGGAGTGATGCCAGGAGTGCATTGACTGCCAACCCCACCCCAGGGACTATCAATAGTTGTGTAACTACTAACATGTGATGTGTTTACACAACTATTCAATTACACTCTGACATTCCTAGTGACAACAGCATTTGTCACTACAGCACATTTAATTTATAAAAGTTTTTCTTGTGAGATGGTATGTAATTTTTATATTATTTTCTGGTAGAAGGCTTGATCACTTCAGAGCAAATCAAACATTTGGCAGTGTTTACAAATTATGAAAATTATTTCTGATTAAACTCTTTCACTGAGGGAGTAAAGTTTCAATTTATAATGAAAGCCATGAGCAGTGTTCTGAATTTTGGTGGAGAGGGCTGTTCTTGTGTATTCATAGATACAGTGAGAGAATGCATGAGATCATTTGAGTGGTGGTGGCTAACACATTTCTTCTCTTATCCTATCTAGTGGACCTCCAGAGGGTTCTTATGTGAGGATGAGGGGGATACATTGGGATATCTCAGCCCAGCGACTTTCAGCTTGCAGAACTGCAGTCCTGCTTACAATACACACACTATCAAACTAAGCACCATTTGGGGGATGTGAAGCGGTGGTTACTCTTCAAAGAAAGGCCTGAATCATGTGAGAACATAACTGAAAAGCTGGAGTGGGGGAGCAGGAGCCAGTGCTGGAAGGAACTGGTAAACCCAGTTTCCCCCAGAACCATCTTTGCAGGAGGCGGGGAGGCGGAGGCACGGGGGGGAAACAGCACGAGGGGGGACTGCTTCAGTCCATTTTCCACTGCAGGCGCTTCTGCGGGGCTCTTGTAGATTTTAAAAGCAGAAGTGCGGCAGGGAGCATGGGTAAGCAAGGACTCAAGCAGTCTCCGCTCATCCCGAGCTCTCTGCTGTGCCCCTCCCCCCCTGCTGCCTCCCCCCAGCTCCCCCCAGCACTGGTTCCAGGGTGCCGCCTGCTCTCCCTGCCCCACGCTGCCTCTCTTAGATGTTTCTGCGAGGCAGCTTTTGTCCCCGGGAGGCACAGTGATGAGCTGCCCCCCTCTCCTCTCCTCCCCCTGTCCCACAGATAGGGGCTGTTGCCGCCAAGCAACCCCTCTTAGTGCCTGCAGCCAACCCTGGCCACCACAAACAGGACTATCTGCCATGAACAGGGACTGCTAGACTCTGTTCAGTGTGGGCGGCCCTGGAGCTGGCATGAGCCAGGGTTCCTCAGTCCCAGCTCGAGTTGGCTGTTGTGGAACTACCCCCGCTGCGGCTCTGCAGAGGCGCTTATCAGTTAATCATATAGTTGATACAAATTGTATCGACTATATGATGAGCAAAATAATTACATTTTAACATCATTAGTACCTGTTAAACAAGTAATGATCCTGGCAACAGGATAGTAGGCAGTATAAACTTGTAAAGCTAAGGTCATTTGTTAACTCATAGAAATTGGTGATGAATGGACTTATTAGTTTATCTGCAGAGAAGCTGGCTGGCTGGCCATGTGTTCCTGCCTCTTCCACTCTATTTCCAGCTGCTAAACTGCATTTAAACTTCTGCAACTGTTTAAAATCCTTTTTTTCCCCCTAATATAGTCTCAGGTGTAAGCAATTGCTGCTGTTTCCTGTAGAATGTTTCACACTTGTGAATCAGGGGTCATTTGGTTCACAGGACACTGAAGTACATATAAGACAATCTTTACATTAAACTGAATTCCACACTATGAATGTTTAAGAACCCCTGCCCGGCTTGAAGTATGGATCTGATCTTATAAGCATTTAACAGCTTACCATTGATGTGAGTCTTCAGTGCACTGGGTAAATACTGACAAAATCCTAAGACTAAAACTAGTGAATTCAAATCAGTGATATTAGACACTATGGTGTTCTCAGGTAGTCACATAAACCACACTTTATGAACACAAATATTTGAGCAAGTGCGTATTCACATTAATACTCTTGTTCATGTGCTCATAGAGTCAATAACCACTGGCATGATTGTGACTGTCTAGGTTGTAAAGAAGCCACCTTTTTGTAAAGCTGATCAGTGAAGGGAGCAGTGACATATGAGGAGACAATCCTGACCACTGGAGAGCTGTGTCACTTGTGCCCTGGGATTCTTGCAATGTCTTGCTGCTGTAGTTTCCAACCAGGACTGCTCAAAAACAGCCATCAGCATGTAGGTCATTCCCAGATGTGTTTGTGTAACTGCAGCCTCCAGTTGTAGGCTGGCTCTCATCAGCCTTGTTGTATAGGAAGGTGACCCCAACACACTCCCAGGGCTGAATTTTCCCCCAGAAGTGAATGTCTTTATTGCTCAAGCCAGTCCTGAATAGTAAGTACAAGTAAACAGGCATAAAAGTCAGAAATGGTTACAAGAAAAATAAAGATAAACTGCTTTCTAGTGCACCTTTCTTAAGCTATATTTACATCTAAGCAATGTTTCTCACCATATGCTTCCAACAAGGTTACTGACCAAACTCTTCTGGTCAGAATCCCTTTTCCAGAGTCCAACAGTTGTTTCCTTTGTTAACTTAAGTACAGAGAATTTGATGGCAGGGAAAAAGAAAGTGTTTTGGGGTGTTTGCCCCTTCTTTTTATAGTTTCAGACCTCCCCTTGAAAAAACATTTCTAGCTGAGATCCAGGAGGCATAAAGTCTATACGACAGGATATCCTGTGTGGAAGATAACGAGCTTCCACACCTGTAATGGTTTTATTCACCTGTTTGAACTTATTTTATTTTCCCATCCTGCTTGATGACTCTTTTTACTGCTTCAATGCAAATAGAGGCAAGCATGCATTCCTTTCTTTAGGACAGATTTATCTGGCAACTTCTACCTGGACATAGCTGTGGGGTTTGGAACATGTGCTAATAGCATCATACCAGGTACTGTGATCATTTCACATATGATTTTGCCACACATATTTTATAAGGACATTACTGACCTGGAAATTATTTATTACTCAATGATATCTTACATGTGCAACGATTATTACAATGGGTTGTAGGGACTTATATCCTCTGTGTGAGGGGTAGTTCAGCATTACTTTTGCTGCTAGCACTCTTCCTCCAGAGAGCTGAGACTTTCTGGAAGGGCCACTCCTGCAGGATATTCTATAGAATACTCCAGCTCACAATGAGCTCCAAGGAGGGAAGTAAAAGAAGACACTTGGAGTTAAGCCCTGGCTTTATACCAAAAAGAGAGCAAGCTCAGCTTGCTCTATGGTGCTTCTATACAAAACCAAAGAAAGCCATATTAAGTTCAGCTTCACTGAAAGCATACCAGAAGAAAAAACCCAAAGGTTGCCAAATGGAAAAGTTTAAAATTTACAAAGGAAGAAATGTTCCTTTCCAGGCTTCTGTGTAGGCTATTAAAATCAGCAGAGTAAAGAGAAATGCTTGGCAACTGAAGGGAAATTTTTGTAATCTATTTAGTTAAAACTTGGCAAAACAAATATGATGTAGTGGTGTCAGATTTCTGCATGTGCTCCTGGTTTTGCTTCCTTCATAGTTCATATGGTTTGAAATACAGCTTATACCTTTAATTTTTAATTTAAAAAGTTAATAT
Source organism: Pelodiscus sinensis (assembly GCF_049634645.1). Classification (NCBI taxonomy): domain Eukaryota; kingdom Metazoa; phylum Chordata; order Testudines; family Trionychidae; genus Pelodiscus; species Pelodiscus sinensis. Next base: position 167,201,854 of record NC_134712.1, on the reverse strand, counting down.
AAACAAATCAAGACATGATGTAAAATTGTCTTGTATCCAAGTCAAAATTTGTTTGTAAAAATCCTTTTTTTTTTTTTTTTTTTTTTTGTATTATGTAGCAGCCAGGGTCTTTCATTTAAATAAACTCCATTTTGATACAGAAAGTATTTTCATTCTAAACCAGGATAATAATAATAGTGACTCTCGAATATTTACATAGCCTTTTTTCATCAGTGCTTCTCCAATCTTTTTCTAATGTAAATAACCATTCCCACTTTTACAGGTGGGGAAACTCCAGAAGAGATTTTCCCCAAACTAACAGCACCCAACTAAAAAAACATTAGTAGCTTCTTTCAACCACAAACACCATTTTAGTAATCATCAAAAAAACTAAACTGTCTACAAAAAAGTTAAATTTTAACCTTGCTTTTGGAAAATTCCTAAAGAATAGAAAATATTAACTTTTGTATAGGATCTTTGAAACACTCTACAGGATTTACATATATGTCTGCTAATATGCCTCTGTAAGACAGCCAAAAAACTATAGACCTGCTTCATTTTTCTTTTCAATTTTATAAATTCTAAAAGTAATTTCTACAGACTATTAAGTTTGTAATGGTTTCACCTTTATTAAATTCTATAGGACTTGTATATGAAAAGGACTGCATTCACGTAATAGATTGGTAATATTAATTTCAGATGGACCAAAACAAACTTTTTAATATTTATTAGCAGCTGTAATATATTTCCACGTACACACTATGGCTGCTAATAAATCCATGGATTATAGATATATGTCTGTGTATATATGTGTGTATATGTGTGCACATGTGTGGGCAGTTTGTTGAAGAGGGAGAGATAGAGGCTACTCACAAGTGACACAGCAATGAGAAGAATATTTTCAAACTGCAGCTAGCACTCAGTAATTGGCAAAGCACATACAGCAGGTACTGTCTACATATTTAATTAAAACCATCCTTTATTATCCTATTAAAATTAAGCCAATATGGCCTCAAGGAGTGCATTAAGGATTAACTCCCTCTGAGGTCCTTGGAGCATCATTGCTATAGGACTCAATTTTGCCTCCCTCACATTAAGAGGTTCTATCTTCCACAAGTAGTCCCATTGATTTGCATAATAAGGTACCTCTCAGCATCTATGCAGAGTAAAAAACTAACCACCTGAATTAATACATTGTACAGTAATAATGAGTCAATATGCAAGCCTGACATTTGTTTGTGTTTGAATTTTTTCCCTAACATAAATGGTCTACACAAATTAATACATTATTAATTGAAATCTCTTATTAAAATATTTGTTCAGCCCTTTTTATTTAAAAATGATTAATAAGTTGTTGTGGAAGAAGTTTTTAGATTCACTGCAGAGAGAAGATTTAACTGCATGTAATGTCTTTCTGTTCATCCAAATTCCTCATTGCTTTTTTGTGATATACTTGGAAGATAAAACATATGGAATAACACCCACTGTTAAATTTTATACACTATAGCTATGTCTACACTGCACTGTAAACTCAAAATAATATATGCAATTTGCACTATGCAAATTGTGTACCTTATTTTAAGTTTATTTTGAAATTAAGTGCTATTTCGAGACATCCCTTAGCCCTTGTGGAATGAAGGTTACCGGGATGCTGAAATAGCGCATCCGCTATATTTTGGAATAGCAGACGCATTCAAAAGACAAGGGATAGATATTTTGGGATACCTCTGTTATCCCGAAATAGCTTTGATGTGTAGACATACCCTATGAATCTTGATTAGAGCTAGGCAAAAAATAGATTTTCCAGTTCATTCCAATTCAGATTAAATGAAAAATGTTTGTTTTCAGAATTTTCAGCAAATCAAATAGAAAAAAAATTGGTTCAAGTTGAACACAATGTTTTGTTTCAACAAAATCAATATGTATGATAAAGATGTCAATTTTTTGTCATGTTGCATTTTTAATACAATTACAGGAGATTTTAAAAAACGCTTCCTTTTGAAAATTTGGAACAAACAGTTCAGGTTTTATTTAAATTTGTAATTGTTTTTAAATGTACAGTGAAATCGGTGTTATATTTTCACATTTTTCACAACAAATCTTTGTCTAGTTCTAATCCTGACAGAGTTTACAAAGCAATAAATTAAGTATTGCAGTGAGTATGTAGACAAAGGCAGCAGCCATTCTGCACATTCTAATCTTATAATGAGAAGGAAGGTTGAACAAAATAAAGGGGGCACACCCCACGCCATATGTGTTCATTTTTTGGTATATATGGTTGTGACTATTTTCTTCCACTATTTGATCTGAGGAAGTGGGTCTGGCCCACGAAAGCTCATCACCTAATAAACCATCTTGTTAGTCTTTAAAGTGCTACATAGTCCTGTTTTCTGTGTCTGTTGGGCACAGTTCAGAGAGGGGTAGTATAGAACACTGTCTAGGGGGAGCACTTGGAGGCAGAACATATCCATTAACTTCCTAGTGCACAAAAGGGACCATGCCTTCTACTATACTCCTTTATGAGGAACAGGCTTCTCTTCTCTATATGCCATAGTCAGGTGCATTGGACACCATGTACCTCCAGCAGACAGACAGGTGCAGGAAGACTAGAACTGTGTCCTTCTGCAGGCTACACCGGGGGTCACTGCCCCCAACATCCTGCCACCAGTGGGCCACTCACCCACTATGCACCTGTGAGAGGACTAGGCAAAATGCGGCCAGCATCTTCAACTTCCATCCCAAAGCTGATCATAGACAAGCAAAAAGAACTAGAACTGTTCCAATCCAAACAAAGGACTAAGTAATTACGTGCGTAATAATATCAGTTGTGACCACCTTTACTGATGACTGCCCTAGCAGAGTGAGGGTTGGTGGGTAAGGAGGGACTCAGAGCAGGGGGTCCCATCTGGCATGGGTCTGTTCTTTCCCACAGTTCCTCTCTGCCCCAGCTTCCAAGGGCCCCTTTCCTTCCCCTCCCCCCCCCCCCCCCCCCCCGCCAGCCTCTCTGGCTGCCAAGGTCCCCTTCCTTCCAGCCCCCTATACACCAGGGTCTTTTTTCCTCCCCCCTCCCCCCCATGCTGTGGATGGGGAAGTGGGGGAAGGTTTGGGGTTGAAGAACTACTTACTGGTGTGCTGGCAGGCAAGATGATGGCTGCACCCAGTGGACACTTTCATATCACATCCCTCTGAACAGCAGCCCCTCCCTTTGCATGTTATGGAAACAGTCCTTTACTTGGCACTTCCTGCTTTCTTAGCACAACCAAATGCTGACCTTGCTTTAAGTTAGAAAAAAAGGAAGCTGCCTACCAAATTTGGTGGCCCTAGCTCTTACCATTTAGGAGTAGTTCTTGAACAAACTGACTGTCAGACAGAGAGAGAGAGAATGGAAGCACTTACGGACCAATGTTTTTCTTGTTCTTGTTAGATACATTTTCTTGCCTTCCCTTTTTCAATGACTTGCACTCATCATTGTTAAGCCTACTTCGCTAGCCACTTAAATTTGCACCTTGAAATTCAGTTCCCAGATTTTTGAAACTTGAAGAGTTCTGAATACATACATGTAGTTGTCTCAGGTCTCCTAACTATTTGGCAAGACAAAATCAGCACAGACAGTGTCTCAGTAGATGCATCAGAGCATATAGTACCATCAAGTCTAGCCACTCCATATTAAAACATGATTATTTATATATTTGTATCACAGTAGCATCTGGGGGTCCTGATGCTGCTGACTTAGTACCCTGTCATTCTAGGCACTGTACAACCTTCTAATCAGAGCCAATTCCTGCTTTTGAAGATTTTATAATTTATTTTAAAGAGACTTAATGTATACAGAAAGAAGGAAAACCAGTGACAGTGCACATATTTAAACAAAGATCCACATACTTAAGTATTTCTTGCTTTCAGAAGCTTCCTGCATTGACAATAGGAAGTGACAGAGAACACAGATATAATGAAAATCTGTTAGATAAAAGCAGCTTATCATACCAAATCATCTCTGAGGCATAGTAGCCTCTGCTACATATCTTGGTCAAGTCTGGTGGGAAGTGATACCTTCCTTTGTCATTCTCAGGACTCTTCCACTAGCTAAGCTTCAAGGCCAACCTTTTAAACCCCCCAAACACTTTGATCTAGTGTTCCATTGTATAGTACAAAACAGTATGTTTTACTTACGGTAACTTCACTTTTAGTTAAGGAAACATGATTCACTTCAAAGACTCTCTTTGAAGAGACTTCTAATAATTTCTGATGTTCAAAAGAAGCAATACTACAAGTGCACCTGGATAAATATTTCTTTGTCTGGAGACCCATGTACCATAGACAAGTATAGAACTCACAGTTGCAGAAATACCGCCTAAAAGAATGCAAAATCCTCTTTTGGAATTCCCAGACAGCTCAATGAGTTCCTCTTGCCAAGGCTCTTGTGCCAATACTTTTTCTACTGCTCCTACCAGTGGAAATAGCTAGGCACCCATGAAACTATAGAGCCTCTTCTGCATTTCCTGGAGCTCAAATCCTTCTCAGGATCCCCATGATATGGTATGGCACTGTACTGCATCCACCACAAACCAGTACATTCAAGGCATAGTCTGGCCTGTAGTCTTTGTAAATCCCATGGGAATTTATATGTCAAGTTCCCATCAGCATTATAACATGGAACAGGCAAGGAACAAAACTTATAAACTACAAGCAATGGTATTAAAAGGAGTACACACTTTGCATGCATGTGCTGCTCACTCATCAGGAAGTCTGTTAGGAGCCATCATCATCATTATCTAATCAGCAAAATGTTTTTTTCAAACTTAATTTATTTCATATCAATACCCTGTCTTCCAAAATAAATGAGTCCAATGACTGAGCAATTTGCAATTTCACAGCAAAGACAAAACTACCCGTAGGGCCATAGGCATTGCTATACTCAATTAAACCCAAGGTCCATCTAATCCAGTGGCTTGTCTCTGATAGTAGCCAGCTCCAGATGTTTCAGGGAAGGGTTCAGGAAATCCTGCAGTTGGCAGATGTGTAGTAATCTGCTCCTCCAGAAGATCTCAGCCTGATCCCTAATAAGCTATTAGGGTGGTGTGTAGAGTACAGAGACAATGTGTTCTCCTAGCACAGAAATGAATAGTAGTATCCATGGTGAGTCACAATGTAGGGGTATAGAATATAGATATGCCAGAACCTTAGGGTATGTGCCCTGAATGCCTCTCTTTGTGACCAGCTATACTTCTATTTTTATATTGTCCCACTGCCTCTCTCCTGCCAGAACTTTCTCTGGCCTTTCCCCACTGCCTCTCTCCTGCCAGAACTTTCTCTGGCCACAGCAGCTACGTTCTGCATGGCGGATGCATCCTGCTTTTCACTGCACGTACTCATACATGCTGCCACTGCAGGGTTTCTTGAACCTTTCTTTCCCTGAAACATCTGGAGCTGATGACTGTCAGAAGCCTACATTTTCACAAAAGATTTTTCATGTTCACAAACTCTGGATCCTACCAGATCTAGATGTTGTTTTCTGTCTGGGCTTGAAACCAAGTCTATCTCCTTGGTCAGCCCTGGATAGCCCTCCAACAATGTTAGAGGGGTTTTAATTGTTTTATCATCGAATGAAAGTCCCAAGATGATTCTCTGATTGATTCTTATTGCCTTGGTGATACCAGTATTCAGAATGATGTTTCAGGCACCCCATGATGCCTGAACTTTGATTTGACCCAAGGAAGCAAATGGCTTATTAAAATCTTAATTTCTCCAGCTCATTCTTGCCTTTGGGCATTTTAAATAGGTTAATGCAATTTTTAAAATAGTTCTCAAGGAACTTTACTTTCAGTTCTCAAGGAACTTTACTCACAAAACATTGTCATAAACCAGGAGAAAATAGCTTCTGGATTATCTCCAAGCAGGACCTATTCCAACAGCATTTGCCCTACTGCCTAGTCACGCCTCCCATGAAGAACTTTTTTGATGATTGCATTGTATTATTGTACATCTTAAAATTTGGTGGCGGACAAATGTCAGGTTTATTTAATACAGTGTTCATTTTTAAGGGAAGTTCCAGTATACATCAAAATACTGAGACATCACAGGCACTTGATAAATTATGATGGTTTTCTCTGTAATACTTCCTTTTTATTGCCTATATTCTTTAAAGTGAATTTAGTGCTCTTGAAAGATCCTGGATTTGACAACGGTAGAAAGTGAAACCCTCTGCATATCTGCAGAGTTGGTTCAATGAGAGCATCAGCAAAGCAAGCATTCCCCCCTACCCTGCCCTTACCTTGAGGGTTCATCTTTAGGCATGAGCCGATGACTTGGTCTCCTTTTTCTTTCATTCTGTAGCCTCTTGGCTAAAACTGCAAATCATGGTGTCAACTGGTGACACCTATGATGGTGTTTTTTATGACATCGACTCTTAATACTTTTGAGGCTGTTAATACATTATGTAACAGCTATCTAGTGGCATTATTCCAAATGTAAACAGTATATATACAAGGCAGTGTCCAATTCATGTAAGGCACTCTACCTCCTTCAATGATTTTTGTTCCCTGTTTCAACCCAGACTGGATTTGAACTAGTTATTTAGAAGCAATATGTTCTGTATTCTATTACTAATCCTATAAACCATTACATGCCACCCTTTCCTTATTCCCTTACTAGATGCTAGCATATATAAAACAACCTTTACTTCTCCCTCAAAAGAAAAATTCAAGCATATGCATAAAATGTAGTGGGTAGATGGCTAACATGCCCCTCATTACCTAATAGAAGATAGCGTAAACTCAGACCTGCATTAGACTATTTAGTCTGTGAATCTTTAGAAATGCAATCTTTAGAAATCTGTTCAAAGAAGAAGATATGCCTCATTAAAAAAAAAACACACAGAAAAAGCAGGCTACGGCAACTCGGATGCAAGCCCAAATGCTTAAGTTCATTACACTTTTTCGTTTCAGGCAATATAACTCCATTCTCCAAGTGGGACATGGAAAAAGACATTAGGCTCTAAAAGCAACTAGAGCCAAGCTCTGTGCTCAGTCAAATAGGAAAAGATATAATGTATGATTATTTTTGTCCATTGTACATCACATTACATTTTAGTCAATTGTACATCACATCAAGGCAATGTATAACATCTGTGCAATTATGCAAATATGAGGCTTTAGGGAAAAGTAACTATGAAGTATTCCTTCAAACTCCAACAGTCCCTTTTTACTCTCGCTCTCCAATCAAACAGAATAAGACAATATATGGAATTCATCCAGGCCCGCCAGTGTGGGGGGGCGGCAAAAGGAGCAGGGCCTGGAGTAGTGACGGTGGTGGCAAGCCTCTTTAAATCGCTGCTGGAGCACTGCGCAGCATGCTGTGGTCAGCGCTGGGGACAGGAGGGATATCATGGTCCGGGCAGCACTGAGGGCTGTCCTTTACACTCATGGAACAGAATGAATCCCTAGTGTAAATCTGTTGCCATTGGCATAGATGCAATGGGCCCAATTCACCCCTGATGTATCACCTTGAATTACTAAAATCACCTGACAATTTCCTACATTTGGATGAACTGAGAGGTGGATACGCATGAAAGGGGCCTTCTCCAATCCCCACCTTATGTGAACAGTATATGGGACAGGCAAATTATGTTGGCCAAAAGGGAACAGGGAGAGGCATGGAGAAGCCTAGCCCATGACCTCTCCCTGCTCTCTGCACTAGTGTGGAACCAGCACCTCCACTAGACAGGGCACTGAGGAGATCGGAAAGGCAAAACTGGGATGCTCCCTCTAGCACAGCCTGGCTCCACAGCACCCCTCACTTTGAGCTGTGCCAAATAGGTACAAGTCTGTTTCTGAATGTTTTTCTACCCTGCAGAGTTTTTGTGTTAGCTTTTTGTATAAAGTAGTGATCACCGAAATGTGGGACCAGCCTTCAGGAAATTTAATACAGCACCGCAACAATTAAGGATCCATAATTGCTACACACACCAGTGCCTCACTAGGGTAGCTGCAGTTGTATCTTACACATTCATAACTAGTTTGTAGTATAACATGGTCATATTGTACTCACAGAGGAGAGACTCATGTTTGAAAGCCGGCTTGTTTCTTGTTTCTTTTTGTCTATAAGCGTAAATCCATGTTACCAGCTTCCTTTTCCTAAAGGGTTGGAACAGATTCCTCAGGATTCGTACATAGCATCTATTCAATACACATTTTTCACTAACAGAATTTGAAATGCTATCCAGTTCCCATGAGTTTTCTTCCTCCTTGTTTACAGTTTAGATGCAATCTGGAAAATGCTTCCTTAAAACAATGCATTTTACTCTTTCTTTAGTGAATGATAGAAAAGAGGGATCTTCTTCAGGACACTTTTTGCAGAGGTTTACTTTTTTTTATCTTGATAAAATACACAGTTATGGAGAAATCAATTCATTTTTCACACTTAATGTCAAAGTTCTAATTAGTCACAAAATCATCATAAGATTCCTGTGAGGTAGGTGAATATATGTTATGTTTTATATGTCTTATAGAGGGCAGCTTAGTGGGCAGTGTAGAGATCTCTGGCTATATGTCTACAGTACAAAAAACCCCAAGCCCAGGTTAACTGACTTGGGTTGCAGGACTTTACTACAGGGCTAAAAATAGCAGTGTAAACTTTTCCCACTTGAGCTCAAACCCAGACTCTGAGATCCTCCCCTGTGGCCCGATTTCTGAACCCAGATGCCAGCCCAAGTGGAAATGCCTGCACTGCTATTTTTAGCCCCATATAGTGTGATCCCAAGTCCATTGACCAAGGCTCTGAGACTCACTACCATGAGGGAGCAGAAGGGTTTGCAGTATAGAGAGATGTATCCTGAGCAGCTTACCCACAGCCACATAGTGAGTCTGCTGTCAGAGTGAGGGCTGGCCCTGGCATCCAGACCCATGCTTACTCCTCATCGTACTACCTCTCACAAGCTGCATCTGTAGTATAAACAGGGGGATTTGTTGTGTTTTCAGTTAATTCATGTAGTTTGTTTATGCTCCTTAGCTTTTATGACTTGTATAGCTCTCTGACATTTGTCACTTTTTTCAGAGGTTGGAGCCTCATGGAATTTCAGATGGTACAAGAGAAATGTCTTTTTCCAAGAGTCCTTCCTCCAATCCCACATCTGTTTGTTAGCGGAAAAGTTGTTTATCATCATCACATTAAGAAAACCAAAATCCTTACATTTACTTCTTCAACATAATGTATAACTTAGAAGGACATTAAGTGTTATCAGAAATAATTTGATCAGAACTCTTCCAAACAGACAGGAATTTATCTGAATAGCTAGTGAGATGGCAGGCAATGGATGAATCACTTGTCTGAAAAGCCATCTCCCTCTCTAACCAGCTCCGGTACCCAGCAAGGACAAATGGGCTTCCATTCTACTGTTGAATGACAAGCATGTTGACCAGTTCTGAATCCAGACCTTCGCTAGTCAAGAGCCTGCTGACTAAAAAGTGTCAGCAGGTAAACCCCAATATTAACTCAATCTTTCTCAGTTTCAGGTGGACCTGAAAAAAAACCTTCAAGTCAATGTCACATCCACTCATGTTCTCAAGGCTCTACCTGCCTAATTAATCCTAATCACTCAGCGGCTACATCTAGACTGGCCACAAATTCCAGAAAAGGGATGCAAATCAGGTAAGTCAGCATAGGGAAATCTGCGGGGGATTTAAATATCCCCCGCGGATTTAAATAAACATGTCCGCCGCTTTTTCTCCGGCTTGGGGAAAAGCCGGAAAAAAAGCGTCTAGACTGGCGCGATCCTCCGGAATAAAGCCCTTTTCCGGAGGATCTCTTATTCCTACCTTATTCCTTTAGGTAGGAATAAGAGATCCTCCGGAAAAGGGCTTTATTCCGGAGGATCGCGCCAGTCTAGACGCTTTTTTTCCGGCTTTTCCCCAAGCCGGAAAAAAAGCGGTGGACATGTTTATTTAAATCCGCGGGGGATATTTAAATCCCCCGTGGATTTCCCTATGCTGACTTATCTGATTTGCATCCCTTTTCCGGAATTTGTGGCCAGTCTAGACGTAGCCAGCCTGCCGGTAGGGAAAGAGAGTGCAAGCCTACTGCCGCCTCCATCTCCACTTGTTTTCACTACTTCCATTCCCAGGGTAAATAAAGAGTCATACTCTATGGAAGTATCACAGATTATCCATCATAGGTATTTATGTGGTTATCATTACCAGAGGATCTGAGTGCCTCAGTCTCCTTAGCATCCCTGTGAGGCAGAGAAGTGCTATTGTGCCATTTTATAGCTAGGAGACTGTCTCACAGAGACATAGGCCTGGTCTATACTAAAGGGAAAAGTTGACTTAGGATACGCAATCCAACTACGTTAATTATGTAGCTGGAGTGGACTTTCCTTAAATAATGTTTTTGTGCCGTCCACATAGCAGGAGGGCAATGGGAGCAAACTCTCCTGTTGATTTCCCTTACTCCTCATGAGGAGCAGGACTTCCAGCACCGATGGGAGCACCCTCTCAGTTCAAATTAGCAGATCTTCACTAAACCCACAAATTTGAACCCTGGAAGATTCACTGTGGCATTATTGATCTTCTGCAGACTGTACACAAGCCCAATGACTTGCCTCAGTTGTGGTGGCGCAGGGTATTGAATCTGCGTCTCCTAAAATCAGACACGGACTCTAAACACTAGACATTCTTCTCCAGTATGGTGCCATCCCCCATGAATAAAGGTATCATAATTTGGCCCTAAGATACAAGGTATAAGACAAGAGGGGGATTTGGTTGGTTTTATGGGCTTGTTCTAGTTTATGACCATCCCGTACTCTGGAGGACTATATCTCATCCCAAGAGCCCCAGTCTATACCGTGCACCCCTACTTCTCTGTACTTTCCACCAGTCCTTTCGCGTTCTTTTAGTTCATCAAGGTCCCTCGCATGCCAAGAGGGAAGGGAAACCTGGGCCCTCCCTCACTCCAGGTCTCAGCCCAGGACCCTGAGAACAGGTATTCCAGTAACCTGTTCGGCCAGTGGGGCCGTACCACAACTCACCGGCCCGAGGACTTCTCTCTGTCCCATCCTGGGCTGCTTCCTTCCCTCTAGGTGGGCAGTCCTGCCTCCACCAGGGCTCTGCTCTCTTCGTCGGTCGCGCTGCCTGGCTTTCCTCCCCCGACACTCCCTCCATCATGTCCTCCCACTCTCGCCAGCCCCTCTGGGGTCCACTCCGCCTCTTTTCAAAGCTGGCGCCCTCTCCCTGGGGAATCTCTGCACATGCGCGCGCCGTGACTGCCAAGCACTCTCAGCACAGCCGTTTCTGTCCTGCGGCACTGGGGCCAAGTGTCACTTCTGTGCTGGGTGCGGGGCTTGCCCCGTCAGCCTCCGCCACCCCATCACAGCACTGTATTATTTGGGATATGGAAAAGGAAGAACATGAAGGTAGAGATGTTTGTAAAGCAGAAAAAAATAAATGTTACTGTTTTTGTAGAGTATGCCATCAAGAAAAGACTTTAAAGAAGATCTACGAACAGTACTGTGCTGAAGCTAGCCTAATGCATAACTTGTTAATGGAAGTGATAAGAATAGGAAGACATAAGCTGCTTGATTAGCCATTCCATCAAATTAAATTATTTCTTTGCAGGGTTTCAAGTCACTGATTCAGTTGCAAACAATCTATTTCTTTCAAGAGATTCATAGATTTAAAGAAATGCTACCTCTTCAGGTGTCACTCTCCTAGGTTTAAGCAAACAGTTTTAACATTAGTTCCATTATCTGTTTCCCTAGAGCATGTGCTGTTACTTCAGTTGTGCTTCTATCACTGGCGACAAGGAACATTTCATTAAAAGAAGCATTTTGAAAGGAAATAATATGATCTGTGAAAAAAAAGTTTAGTATTAATATTTATTAAAATATTAGTATTCCAGTTGTTTTGTATTACTCATTCACAGACATATCCCTGTAATTTGGGCCCAGAACTGAACCTTCCCCCTCATTTGTTTTATTATGATGAACATCTTCACTTCTTTGTTTTCTTTCTTTTCTTCCCTGTCCTGCCAGGTGACTATTTAAGACCTTCGGGCAATTCCACTTTTAACTTTAACAATGTGTCTTTCCTTCAATGCTGTATTTTCCACACTTTAAATTGAACCATAAAGCAACCACCAGCACAAATTTAGGACAGCTCTGTTGTTCTACAGTCATATGGTCAGAAACATATGAAGCCTCCTGTGATGGGATGCGATCACAGAAGACACAGCCCCTCTTGGGGCTGCTTCCTAATGTGCTGACAAAGCTGCTGACACTCACTTGCTAGTTTTTTGGGGCTCCTAACCACTGTGTCCTGCTGGGCCAGATCTTCTGGTCTCCCCCAGACAAGGCACAGAGCTGAGACTTCTGCCACTTTCCCGCTCCACCCAGCACATCACAACCCGAGAGCAATGCACACACTGAATTACTTCTGCTCTAAGGAGAATTCAGAACCCCCCCCCCCCTCCAATGGGATCAAAACCCCAAATAAATCCGTCTTTCACTGTGTGAGAGTTTTACACAATGAAAGAAAGATGTATATGGTGATTTCTCCCCCAGGTAACACTTATTTACACTAGGCTTGATAGTAAATGAAAGTAATATTATTAAGTACAAACAGTAGGATTTAAGTGGTTGCAAGTGAAAACTTGACAGCAAAGTAAATTACAAATGTAAAATAAAAACCACATAACTAGTTCTAACACACTAAAACTTATTGCAAACTTACCCTAGAACTGTTCTTATTTTGGCTAAACCTACAAGACAAGGAACATCTTTTCTCCCTGGGGTCGTTGGCTATTTTCTTGGGTGTATCATGCCAGCCAAAGATAAAGAAACAGAAGACTTTGCATCTTAAATAGACTTCCTTTTGGGCGAGAATTCCTTGTTTCCACATTCACTCCTTCCACGGAAAATTACCTGGTCAGACCCTGCCTGGTGGGGTGGCCACATGTCTTCCTAAAACCAACAATCTCTTAGACTTAAAGGAAAAAGGAGGCTGTTCTCAAGTCATAGGGTGTGTCTACACTACAGAGTTTTGTCGACAAAAGTGGACTTTTGTCGACAAAACTATACCTGCGTCTACACTACCGCTGAGTTCTGTCAACATAACGTTGACAGAACTCAGCAGTTTTGTTGACACTGCTAAACCTCATTTTACGAGGCATAACGCCTTTTGTCGACAGAGTTCTGTTGACAGAAGGTATTACTGCATGTAGGGTTGTGTCTAGACTACAGGGTTTTGTCGACAAAGCAGCTTGCTTTGTCGACAGAACTGAATGTAGTCTAGACGCTCTTTGTCGACAGAAGTTTTGTCGACAGATACTGTCGAAAAAACTTATGTCGACAAAAGCCTGTAGTCTAGACGTACCCATAAAGTTGATCACTCAGCATCAGAAACACCCTTAATGGCTTTCATTTGCACATTTAAAACTAAAACATTCCATACACCATATTTCTAACTTTACATACAAGAGTGATATATAAACAAATAAGAAATACAGATCCAGGAGAAAATGACCTTAAAATTGATAGGTTACATGAAGTATTTTGTCCAAAGCATCTCTGACTTATGCATATTTGTAACCATAAGACAATTTCATAAAGCATGGGTGGGAGGAACAGTCACAGCATTCACCTCATACCATCTTCATCTTTTCTTGTTCCCAAATGCATTACCAAAAAGTTTGGTTTTACCATTAATTTGCTTTGCAGATACACCTTTAAAATGTGGGGTGGGAGGACAGTCATTCAAGGGAAAAGTTGTGGACTAAGGGTATGTAAGATGCATCCTTGATCTTCTGTAGGGGCTGCGTACATCATAGTTCATAGAAAGGGGGGTGTGCAGCTTCCATGTAGCCACCACTTCCGTTCCCATACAGGAGGCTTACAGCAAGGGTAGGCAGGGACAAGGTGTGGTGGGGGCCTTGATTCTGGTTCTCCTGGTGGCCAGGAGGGGGAAGCAATCTGTACACATTGACAGGCTGGTGTGTAGATTGCTTACCCCTACAGCAAATGTGCCTTCAACTCATAAAAATGTATGTATTGCAGCCTGTGCTAACTGTATTTGCATATAATGGAATCAGAGTTGCCTTCTAACATACATGTACTCTCTATTCTTCGTTTTCATTTGCAGGTAGAAAAATCTTAGAATTTTTTAAATAACCCTCATGACCTTGAGTCATCAAGCTTATGGTGTTATCCTCTAAAGTGGTAGGAGCAGGCAGTTACTCCTGATGTGTTGATGTGTCTTGCCTGGTGTATTGTAAACCCCTTTAATTTGATGGTTGCTCTCTATTTTTATTTTGTCATGGTTAGCTTCCATTGTACTTGTTTTTCTCTCTAATAGCCCCGTAGTAGGTGTATTTTAGCAGCAGCATTCCTTCTTCTCCATATCCTTCACTTTCAATGCTCTTCTCAGTACTGTCATCTTGTTAATATTTGTGCCATCTTCCAACAAATATCCTGTGTTTTGTTCATCATCCCTTGCTTCGTTCAGCAGTTACCCTACACAAGAGGCTTAGACATCTAAGTAAATACTAGTGTATATTCAGATCATTATAGTACCTATAGCTACAGTCAGATTTTTCAACTCGTGCTCTTTCACATCTTACATCCAATTCAGGTGTTGAATTTGCTGTTATCTCAGAAATCATTTCCTGGCAACTTAGGTTAGTGACTGACTCCTTTTCCAAGTGCTCAGTTTCCCTTGATGTAGCTGGAATTTAATTTCCTTTTCAGTTTGCTTTTGAGGTGAGTCATACAAACATGGTGATAATTCATGTAAATACACATTTGCCATTTGATTATCTTAGTTGATTGAAGAATAATTTTATATTATTGCAGATAGAGTATGACCATAGGCATGGGGTGATGAAAAGCTGCCTGCTCCATCTTGCATCCTATTCTTCCCTGTTCTTCCTCATTCATTTCTTGTTTTACGATGCTTTGCCAACGCAATGACTTCAGAAATCTTTCCAAAACTTAAGTGTCATTTGAAGGGCATACTTGCCTAGAGAGGGGGAATAAGGCTGTCAGCATGAAAAGAAAGCTGAATAACTTTGTTTATCTGACAGATCTACAGCTGAACAATGTTTCTTCCCATGAAATGTATATTATATTTCTAAATAATAGGCTTTGATTCACTCTGTGCTTATTTTGTCATGGAGCATCCTGGTGGCAAAAAGACCCTCTGGAAGGTGGGTTGTAGCATTGAATGACATGTAGAACCTCCTTTCTTGTGGGTTCCCGCTGCCGGCCACTACAGCTACAAAAGCAGTGGCCAAACATAGGTAAACGGACACTTGGGACATGTGCGGATTCAGTGAATCTTCTGGGCAGCTGCTGCTGGCATTGCTTCTGGGAAGCCCTGATTGCAACTTACAGTTCTCCTCCCCTTATGAAGTCCCCAGTGCAAATGAAGTGTTCCCTTCTCTGCCACTGGATTTCCATTTGACTAAGGTGTCCCAGCTGGCACTAGGTGATACCTTGTGCTCTTCTTTGTGCCAACAGCGGGAACTGAGCCCCCAATTTTGATACTTTTGCTTGAGGTCACCAAGCTAGTGAAAAAGTGACAATTTTGCCACCAGCAGATGGGAGCTGTATAGACCAGGCCAGTTGTAATTCACAAGAGTTTTACAGCTTTCATACTGAATGATATGGTGGACTCTAACCTCAGAGGTCCAACTGAATTTTACTGTATATTTTTATTACCTACAAATGGCACAAAATACATCACACCTAATGTTTTATCTCCTCATACTTACCATATAGATACCCTCTGTCAATATTACAGCTTTGTTGTGTCATTGTTCATCTTTTCAGGGCATGCTTTATGGGTATCGCCTTGATTCTCTCTCTTTCTCTATGTAGTGGCACCAAATCACACTGGGGTATGTGAAACTGCATCTCATCAGCCCTGCCTTCAGGTCCTTACTCGGGCAATATTCTCACTGACTACATTGTTGGTTTGTCTGAGCAAAAACCTGAAAAAAATCAGGCCTCAGATCTACACACTGGGTGAAACCCTGGGCTCAATGGATGGATGACTTCAGTGGGGCCAGGATTTCACCTCAGAGCTGCTCTAGCAGAACTGAATGTTGGTTTTCTTGGTGAAATTGGTTAGATTCTCGCAGGAGCTTGCTGTGCTTTATTCACAATAGGCTGATTCCTGGCCAGGTTAAAATCAGTGGGAGTTTTGCCATGTCCTTTAAAGGACCCACATTTCATCCAATTCACCTAGTAAGCGGCACTGGAGTACATGAGCTGAATTATGTATAATTTGGTTTACTTCTTTTAATTTGTAGCTACCTCATCCCTGAATTCCCAGCTTCAGCAACTTCAGCATCTTCAACAGCTCCAGCATCAACAGCAGCAGCAACAAGGGCAACAGCAGCAGCAGCAAACAAGCCAGCAGCAGCAACAAGTGCAACAGACACAACAAGCCCAACAAGCGCAGCCACCACCGCAGCCGCAGCCGCCACAGCCGCCACAACAGCAGAACCAAACACAGCCCCAGAACCAGAGCCAACAACCGCCAGCCCAGCAGTCCTCAAACTCCCCTCAGAAACCCAACCAGTCACCGGGACATGGCCTTCCATCTCCACTCACTTCTCCAAATCCGCTGCAGGTACGATGGTCCCTGACAAGTAAAAATCTTGACTCTAGCAACAAATAGTAAATTTCACTCCTCTGGAAGGCAGCAATCCATTCACTGCAGGGAAAATAAAATGAACCCTGCATGTTCTAAGCATACATGCTGATCAGTGTCAGCTAATTTGAATCAATCCTTTCTGTGCATGTTGCTTTAAGCCAAAAGCCTGTAACTTGGGAAACTGGAGAAACAGAACAAGTGAAATTCCTAGACTGTTTGCTTCTGAAGGGTAAATATTATCTCTTGCTCCAGAAACAAACATCATAAGCGCTCAGGTGAACAGGACAAATTCTCCTCTAGTGTAACTCCACTGGGTTTGTGGATATTACATCAGGAATCAATTTGGCCCACCAATTGTACCATCTGCTATTTTTCTGAAAGTAGCCAGTTAGTTATTATGCTCCTGAAATTAATCATTATTGTACATTAAGAATTGTGCTGTCAACATAATTGTTCAGCATGCTTTAGATTCCAATAGTTCCAAAAAGCTTCGAAGCAGAGGGGATGAAAGATATCCTTTGTCTCATCTTCACATTTTATTGTTAGTCTTATGAAAAAATACAAGCTATATTAAAGCAATATTGATAATTCTATGGCAGACTATAAATCCAAGGTTAGTTCCATCTTTAACTACTCACCTCACCGTTAATGTCTGAAATGCTGGGAGCAATAATAGTTACAGTGACTGGTGACTCTTTTTGTTTTGCATAATGCCTTTTTTAGACACATTGGTAGACCTAACTGTGTCGACTAATACAGACTATGTGCGCCTCACCCTTCTCTCAGCTACTCTGGTTGTACAGTGGTGTAACTCCATTAAATAAAGTAGAGTTAAACCAGGGCGAAAGGAGAATCATGCCCACAGCACTTAATGATCATATAGAGAGTGTTATTGTGCATCATTTTTAGAAGTGTTAGAAGATGAATATGCAGTACTGCAGACATAGGGCTATATAAAAAGACATAACAAGAATTGATGTTTGGGAGTTAAAACCAAAGACATGCAAATTAGAAATAAGACACAAATGTTAATGGTAAGGGGAAATTAATTAATGGGACAATTGACCAAAGGTTGTGATGGATTCTCCATCTCTTGATGTCATCAGATTAAGATTTGGATACCATTTCAGAAGAGATGCTTTAGCCAAACTCATTATTGGACTCTACATAGGAGCAACTGGGTGAAATTTAATACACCGTGTCACAGTGGAGCTCAGACTAGAATCTAAGGGTCCCTTTAAAATGTATGAATATCAGCTAGTGTGTGCGAAAATTTTAAACAGACCTCTACATCTTTACCTTCTGGGGAACGAGAACTCACACTAACTTCAATAGTGCAGGAACAAACCCTATGTGCCTAAATATTGCATTGTAATATATATAGTTTGCTGCTATTTGGAAATCCCTCCCATTTGTAGAGCTCACTGACATAATAGGCTTACAACTCCATCAAGATCCCATTGGGTACCTTATAATTAATTAGATTGATGACTTGAAAAGGTATTGCTGGATATTACAACTTTGTTCAAAATATTTCTTCAGAAGAAAAAAGTATATACAGTAAAACTCCAATAGTCCAGCATCCAATAGTCCGGCACTCCTGATAGTCCGGCATCAAAATGGCAAGAGCCTAGTGAGTGAGCTTCGGCAAAAAATGAGTCACAAGGTAACAGCGGCAGCAGCTGAACTGAGCAAAATGGGTAAAAAAGGCTTAAAAAAACCAAAACATTACAGTATACTGTATACAGTATGTACAATAAAAAGGGTTAAGAACACTTTATATACAGTATATAATGTATACAATATATATATAACCGGTTTATAGTACCTCCTGACAGTCCGGCATATTTGATAATCCGGCACCACCTAGGTCTCATAGGTTCCGGATTATCAGAAGTCTACTGAAGCTGTATTTTAGCTAGAGGCTGGTGAAGAAGCAGTGCTCAAATCCCGATTAGGGTTGGGCATGATGGGACCAAAGTCTTGCAAGCAGTCCCACAAAGTTTTGTTTAAAAAGAAAAAACGGCTTCTCAAGATCAATCATTCTTACTTGAATTTCATCATCTTGGATCCAAATCCCACAAGAGCAGTTTTGACTGTACACACAACTTTGACTATAAATGCACAAAGGGAGATATCTGGAGTAAAGAGGAGTTGTTTTTATACATCCATTTCTAAGAGTAGAACTTCAAACAACAGCTAGAAATACAGCCGCAAAAGTTTTGGTTTGCTTTATTTTATAAACTTTGCTATTCCTCTTTTAATGCTTTGTCCAAACAATGGTTTCACCTTGGATCTTTAACTCTATATTAGCTTAACAATTTTAAAATGTTTTTTACACAATTAACAAAATTGGTTTAAATGAGACATTGGCCTGTCCAATCATGTCATTGAAGCTAAACTACACTGTGAGCCTTTTTTGCAGCAAAGCATAATGCTCCTAGAGCTCCTATTGGGTACTGTGTTAAGGGCTACTTAGTGCACAGTCCATCATGTTAGAGAGTGCTCTGGGACTCTTTAATATGCAGATTATTGACACATGGAGCCAGAAATAGCTCCAAAGGAGTTGCTGTTACATTTTATTGTCTCAGTGCAGCTGTCATGCCTGCGCACTAAATACATTTTTATATGCTACTAAAAATGTCTGTTAAATAGTTGCTTTGGAAGTTAACATGCATTTGGTCTTCTAAACAAAAAAAACTATTTTTTAAAAAATTCTGTTTGTTAATTTCCAAAGTATCTCAAATACAGCTGAGCCAAACCCAGGCTGTTTCAATCTAGGAGCCTTCACATTTTGTGTGGGCTTGTATTTCAGTTCCTCAGATTCAAACCCACTTGCCAGAGTGCTGGCTGCAGGTCAGACAGATCCAAAACTGTGAAGGCTGTATTTTCCAGCTCTAGTAAAGAGGAATCCAAATCCTTATGTCCTTCTGAGATTTCCATTAGGTAGGAGTAAGATGTGATGAGAACAGTTTAACAGATGACATTATCGAGTCAGAATTATTATAATTATTATCATATTATCCTTGAATTAGCCCTGATACAGGGCTACATGAGGCAAACTGAGGTGGCCGCCTCAGGTGCCAGACTATGGGGGAGTGCCACTAGGACCCAGAGAATTGAGACCTTTCAAAGTTTTGGCCCAAGCGAGTAGGCATGGGGGCGTCATTTGAGCTCCCCGCCTCAGGTGCCAAAATGTTCTGGCCCAGCCATGCCCTGATGTGACCTTGAATCTTAAACTGAGCCTAATTTGGATCTGAACACTCCCTCCTAGGTTCATCTCTGATCAAAAGCACAGCCCAATATGACTGCAAAGTTTTAGCATAACACAGTCATTTTTTTACTTGGCGGAGTACCAAAAAGTATGTCACAGCAGGAACTTCTCTTTGCGTGAGATACTTATATTGTCCACATTACCACTGTATTTGAGCACCTTGCAATCTTTAATGTAATTATCCTCACAACAGGGAACATTTTATAGATGGTGAATAGAGGCACAGAGAATTGTGACTTGTCTGAGGAAACACCAGAAGACTATAGTGAAGCACAGCAGAACTGTACTTGGATCTCCTCAGTTATCGGGCAGAATCCTAACCACCTGCCTTACTCTGTCTGTCTGTCTGTCTCTCTCTCTCTCTCTCTCTCTCTCTCTTGAATTCTTTAAGTTTAAACATAGCTGACCCATTCTTTTTTATTTCAATGTGTTTTTAATTAATTGTGTGTAGTGGTATCATGGTAACATATAGATGGTATCATAAGAAGTGAATCGTGCCCACGAAAGCTCATGATACCATCTACATGTTTTGTTAGTCTTTAAGGTGCTATGATAACTTCAGTAGGACTACTGGCATACTTAATTAGACATGTGTTTAATATGGTCTAGTCCAGGGGTGGGCAAAGGGGCATCTGCAGTCTGGGTGTGGTCTGCCCAGCAAGTGGATCCGGCCCATGGACGCACTACCACTCCCCTGCCTCCCAGGCCAATCAGGGTCTGGGGATGGGGAGGGGCGGCGCGTGAAGTCTTTCACTTCCTGCGCCCAACCTGCAAGCACCACACCACCCTTACAGGGTGGAGGCAGGGAGCTAGAGACTTTATGAGCTTCTCCTGCCCCCAAGCCCTGATTGGCCTGAGTGCGGGGAGCATGCAAAGTCTCCTCCTGTCCTGCAAGGGATGCATGGTGCTTAGAGTGAAAGTGCCATGCGCTCCTTGCACGGCAGGAGCAGAGAGCATGTGAAGTCTTCTCCCACCCTGCAAGGGGGCGGGTGCCTAGAGAGAGCTGCCAGCTGGCAGTTCTCTCTAGGTGGGGGAGTGTGGGGACAAAGACTTCACATGCTACCCTACCTCCAAGCCAATCAGGGTCCGTGGGAGGGGGAGCACAGAAGTGCCCTGGCCCTGCCCCTTCCTCCAGAGGTCCTGCCTCTTCCAGGGTGGCCCAGGTCCACTTCAAAAATTAGTGAAGTGCCCCCCTCCCCATCTAAAATTATTTCCCACCCCTGATGTAGTCTAATAATGATAAACTCCTTTTCATTAAGCAGAGTTTAATCTTTCAAGTCCCAATCTATCTGTCTCATCTGCAAAGATGAACCTTTACTCCTGTCTCAAAGGTGTAGCCGTGTTAGTCTGTTTCTATAAAAACAGCGTAGAGAAAAGAAGAAGTGGGTTTTGCCCACAAAAGCTCATGCTACACAGGACTACTCGTTGTTTTACCCCTGTATGGATCAGTTTCAGGATTGTATCCAAAGTTTTTTGTACAAAGCAACTAGCAATAGCATACAGAATATAGTTGACATTATCTTATATATCTATGTTATAATAGATGCTTAGATTGTATGTTTGCCTGCTTGTATTTCTGGTACTTTAACTTAAATATCGACCTGGAACAAAATTCAAAGATATTATAGCCTCTGAGGTAATGATTTTTATGAACTAGAATGAAATGGTTTTTTTGTTTGAGGAATATTAAGGGAATAAAGATCAACTAAGTTAAAATTTGACAGCTTAAATTTCATTTCTGAATTCTTGATTTTTCATGTGGGTTTTATCCTCTTACATTATTCAGGATCTGTCTGAGAGATATTAGTTTAGAACAATGCAACCTCAAAAGATTGTCATGGAAAGCCAGTAATTCAGAAGGATGATTGTGTTTGTTTCAAAAACTCTGAAGGATAACAACAATTATATCTTGAAATGTACAGATGCTGTCATGTCTTCAGAAAGAAAATTAAATGAAAGTGACTTGCTTAGGTATACCTGGGCGAGGTGCTTTCTCTGGCTGATCAGAAATTAATAACACTGATACACTGCACACAGGCTAAAATTCTCAGCATGATTCTTGTCAGATTGCTCTGTAATATTGCACTATAATTCTATTGCTATCCTTCATTCAATTCAGTAGACTGGATTGCATTTACCAAAAAATATTTTTATCGGGTCTTATTATTTTATAATAGTATGGGAAAAATTCTAGTTTTGGTTATTCCACTTCCTGGTTCCGGTTCTGCCCTGACAAGTTAATAGAGCTGAGAATGAAACAGAGTTGAATGAGGTCCATCACTAGTCTTAAAAGGATAATATGTCAGATGAGAATTGCTAGAGTGAAGCTGCATTCAACCTCACCCTTGTAAATCCTAGACACACCTCTTTTACTCAGACTGGAAGGTGAGGTAATTGATGAAGGAGAGCAGAGTCTTCTGCCCTAAATACCTGAAGTCAGATTCCAGTTGCTTTGTACCAATTTACTAGCACAAAGGACCCAGAACAGGGAAGTGAATCTAGCTTCTTTGGGACATCCTGGGTACATCTACACTGCACGCTTATTTCGAAATAAGCTATTCTGGAACAGTCGTTCTGAAATAGCTTATTTTGAAATAGCACCACATCTACACTTCAAGGAAGCCTCAAAATTAGTCTGAGACAGACTTCCCTAATGTAGACGTGCTATCTCGATTTAGAGCCCCAGGAGGCGCTGGGGAGGAATAACTTAGAATGGACCTGGGGAGGGGCTATTTCGATATAGCAGAAGTGGAGCATCTACACGTCTCATTTTGAAATAGCTATTTCGGAATAGGTGTTATTCCTCATAGAATGAAGTTTACAGATTTTGGAATAAGCCATCCATTATTTCGAAATTATTTCAAAATAATGGAATGGCTGTGCAGACGCTCACACTGTTATTTTGAAATAACGCTAGATATCTCGAAATAATGGGGCAGTGTAGATGCTCCCATGAAAGACCTCTATAAAATTATGGGAAGCTTGAAATAATTATAGTTTTGATCCTGAATGGTCTCTGCTAATAAAAGAGAAATTATGCCCGTTTTTGAGAGGATACAAAGCTGAAATTTATAAACAGCCAGCTCTTAATGGGCAAATCCTGAGGATTTGCTATTCCATGAATATTTTTGGAGCTGTCAGGTCTTCATCATGTGCACTATAAATTCAGGTTAGTGAAAGATTAAGTAGTCCACTATCAGTTTGGCTTCATCTTGACTGCAGATGTTTATATCTGGTCCCAAAGACAAGGCAAGCTACTTGTTGACACTGATCAGAGGGGAAAGTAAGCGAATGCGCCCTGGTGCACAGCTCCACCAAGAGTTGTCTGAGCTGTGGCAAAAGCCAGCAGGGAGCTATTTAAAGAGCTAGCAGGGAGCTGGGTTGCAATAGGACAGTACCTATAAGAAATTTTAAGTTATTTTCACCTCTGGCACTGACCCATGTGTTCAAGCGTTATGGATCAGTTGAGCCTATCCATACCTATATCCCCAAAATAAGATCCTCACTGTAGATGGAGAAGGATCCCAACTAATTTCCACTGCTCTACTCATGGGCAAATTTGACAGGCAAACAGGAAATCCCCTATGGAGGTCCCAACTGTAAAATTATTCTGACCCTATTCAGAACTCGGAGGAAAACTTTCTGTCATAGAAGCCTACATGCAGTAACTAAAGCTGAAGAAGGAAGATGATAGGTAAAAATAAATAAAAAGGGGTGGGAGATAAAAAAAAAAAGTGGGGGGAGGAGGAAGGGGTGAATGACAACAAAAGCCCTCCAAATAAAAGCAAACCCTAGGCTGGCAAAAGCAAAGTCTTCTTCAGATTAAATTTTCATGCTAATCTTAAATAATGTATTTGGCACCTCGATATTTTTATAACAAAGAAAGAGAGTCAGAAAGACTGAAAAACTCAGCTATAAATGAGGGAGAGTATGTACACAAATGCCTGAGGCTCCAACAGGCAAAAAAATAAAAATAAAAAACAAAAAAGTATTCACAGGTTAGTTTCTCATTAAAAAAAAAGCACTCAATTCAACATTTACTGACATTTCCAGGAATTTATTACAAATCTTTGAGATCCAGGAGGAACAACAAAGTTTATATTGCTTTGAGAGAGGCAGGGAAAATAATTAATTTACAGAGGATGTAGTTATTGCCCTGTCTTTCTGTCTGTCCACATTTCTGGTTCTCAAATTGTTGTATACTCCATTCATATACTCCAGGTTAGTTAAGATCTGGATTCTAATGCTCATAATCGTATCACCTTACTTGCTGGCTAGCTTCATTGACATTAATTGAATCACTTCCAGAATAGGGCACTACTTAATGGGAGCGATGGTGGCAGAATCTGGCCCCACGTGATTGCAGCTTGATAGAACACTATTTTGTAAAGATAAATAGTGAAGCAACCACAGAAGATGTGAACCACTCTTCTAAATATGATTGTGCACTGGATGAGCTGATCTCTCCAAGTCCCTTTCAGTCCTATGATTCTGTGATTCTTCACTTTTAGTACTGATTAGAAGTGAGATAGTGAAGCTAGCTTTACCGTGCAAGAGGCAACAGAGATATCAACAGAGAGTTTTAACATGAATGAATTTGTCAAATGATGCAGCAATCAGAAACGGGGCTCCAAAAACTTTGACAAAGTTTTTGCTTTTTGCATTCAAATAATAGTAGCTGGCCTTGTCCATGTTAAATGTAATTAATTAGCCGTACCTTGCTAAAAATGATTTTTTTCCCCACATCCAACAGGTATCATCCACTGCCATTTACAAACACAAACTTTGAAAGTTTGCTGCTAATATATACAATACTGTACTCATTCCAAATAGCTAAGATCATGTCATTGTTTCACAGAGCTGCTTTTTCTGCTAAACAGTATGCTCAGCTGAAGCACTGTTCCTGAGAATTCTGATCAAATTGAAATGTGTGTGTGTACCAGGTTCTCATCTGGTGCCAATGGAGCTATGCTATTTTCACCAGCTGAGATCCAGCTCCATGTCTCAGAACCTCTACTGAACAAATTTCTTGTCATTGATGTGCACATACACACTCATAGCCTCTTAAACCCACCCCCATGAGCAACATAGGTTATACCAGTCTAAGTGGCAGTGTACACATCGCCTCATTCTTGGCTAACAAGAACTAACTGAAGAAGGAGCCCAACTGGACGGGGCAGACTGAGCTTGTATAGAGTCAGGAAGTTGACAGCAGAAAAGGGCTACAGGGAGAGAGTTTGCAGTTGCCATCTGGGCACAAAAATATGTGTAAGAGGAGACTAAATGGAGGAGAACAAAAGCTCTGGGAATAAGGTTTACCCAGAAGAGTTATGTAGAAGAAAGCCTGTGGAAGACAGACTAGGAAGAAGCCCAGGGAAAGAGCAGCAAGAACTGAGACTATATAGATCTTAATTGTTAACTGTAGGGTCCTTTGGCTAGTACTCAGAGTAGCAGGTGGAGCTGGGTTCCCTTACCAGCTGCTGGAAAAATAGCATCGGACTGATGAAGGTAGCACCCAGGTAGTTGATTTGGAGAGTCTCAAATAACCCTGATGGGGAAATCTATAAAGTGACCTGGCTTGAGGGCTGCATCACAAAGAGAGCTGTGACTCCAAAAGCTCAAGAGGAGTTGCAGCACAATCAAATCTGCTAATCCCCAAATGCAGCCATAAGGAGGCATCTCCAGTGGTGCATGAACTCCATTATGCTATCCCTTTTGGTCAAGTTGCCAGATTGAGAGATTTGGAGAGGAGGTCCTGCATTCACAAGGAAGTGAGCTGCCCCTCCAGAAAGGCTGCACTGCAGCACTACCCTCCACCTCAGTGTACAAATCCTTGCTCTCCAGTGATGCTGTCAAAGAGGAAGCCAACTTGAGTGAGGAAGTGTCATGCCCCCTTCCCCATGCTGGCACAATAAATGCAGAAGTGGGGGCCCGCAAAAGTACCCCAAAACCTTATCTTTCCAGGCTTTGGTAAAAAAACTTCCCCCCAAAATCTTAACAACCTAGATTTTGGGGATAAAAACTCCACTGCCACCACCCAAATAATAATAAGGAAACCAGGGAGAGACTACTTGGGAAATCTCAGCCCCCAAAGTAAAAACCAGGACACCAAAATTAACCAATATCAGGTTAATAAAAGAAAAGAGAAAGAACTTTTATTATCACCACAATATTCCTGTTTCAAGCATACTAACTAGATGGAAAAGTAACAAAGTAACATGCTCATGGAGGGGAAACTCACTATGGGTTCAAACTTAGTTGCAAAAGAGAGAAAAACCCATTTTAAATGCACAGACATCAGATCCTATTTCCCAAACCATAAAACAATAAAACCTAACAGATTTATCTAAACTTTACCCTACTTACAGAAGCGTGAAGAGTCTTTTCTTGGAGGGAGACATTCTGTCTGTCTCTCTCAGTAGCTAGAGAGAAACTGCCCATGACAAAAAAGAGAGAAACCAAACATTCCTTTTTCCTAGTTTGAAATTCCTACCTGCATTCCTATTGGCTGAATCTACCTGGCTTAGGTAAGGGACATAGTTAACTCCTTAGTCCGCAGGCTGCTGGCTAACCCTCATGATCATGACAGGAAGCTATATAGGTTTGATTCGACTGCTAATAAAAACACGGACAAAATTCCCCTGACGCTAAATGCAGGAGTGCAAGATCGACCCCTTTATTTGTAACCAGTTTGGTTCTCTTAAATATTTTTAGCGTATTTGAGATTCCCAGTTGGGGCTCTGATTATTACAGCCCTATGTGGAAACAGCATTTTTTTTTTTTTGGTCTTTACCAATGGATAGGTAGGCTATGTCTAGACTGCAGGCTTCTTTCGAAAGAGCGCATCTAGACTGCACGTGGAACTTTCGAAAGAGCGGCTTGCTTTTTCGAAAGAAAGCATCCAGTGAGTCTGGATGCTCTCTTTTGAAGAAGCCCTATTTACATTGAAGAACGCCTTCTTTCGAAAGAGGAACTTTCGAAAGAAGGCGTTCTTCCTCATGAAATGAGGTTTACTGCCATCGAAAGAAAAGCCGCGTTCTTTCGATTTAATTTCGAAAGAACGCGGCTTGAGTCTGGACGCAGGGGAAGTTTTTTCGAAAAAAGGCTACTTTTTTCGAAAAAAACCCTGAGTCTGCACACAGCCGTAGGGATCAGCAACATACCACAGCTCAGGTTTCTGCAACAAAAAGTACATTGATGCCAAAAGAAGCACGATTGTGGGTCCTCTTCTCTTCACAGCTGGCTTCCTCCTCCCAGAAGCTCACTACTATTTTGGTAGTTGAAGCACTCGATCATCACATTGTAAGGCTGCTGAATGCTGTATTTAAACAGAACAAAGAGAAGTTTACGAGTTTTGAAAAGGAATATATAAGAGAATGTCTTCATTCCCTAAGGAGAGTTCCTTTCAGTTGGAGCACTGGCTACCTGGTCCATCCAACTATACTCTGCAGGTGTTGCTATTTTCAGAAGCACAGAGAGCATCAGTCTCTGACTCACATTTAAAGTGAAAGAAATTAATCTTCAAGCCAAACACCTGGCATTATTAACACCCCAGAGGCTGAGTCTAATATAGGAAACCATTTCCTGGAGAATTCTTGAAAGCAGGGGAAAGGAGAGATGGTTTGCCCAGCAATTCCTGGGTTCTGAAAAGAGAGTACTTAATAAATTCCCTAAAGCAACTAGAGTATTTAGTAAACTGCAGGGGGAGAAAAAAGCAAAATAATCCCCAGGGCAAATTTTGGAAGTGATCCATATCCCGCGAAGTCTTAAATTTCCAGAGCCTCTCTAAGTGGTAGAATGGCTATTTTTGTTTATGGCACAGCAAGCCTCAGGGATCCCAGTGATAGAAAAATCAACATAGCCCTGCCATGTTCTTTTGTAGGCAATGAAACTCTCTCTTTGTTGTTAATGTATTAGTCTTATGTCACCTGCTTTTCATCACTGGGTCAAAAACATTAATCGGAACCTGCAAGTGTCCCAGAACCAGTGGCTGATGCCCTGTATTTTTCACCCAGCCCCTGGATTCTTTAGGTGACCATCTTTTATAATATTGTCCTTACAAAAGAATCCAGGGACAGAAAACCAAAGACCCAAGGAACAATGTGACTTGAAAGCGCCCAATGAGCAATATGCTAGCTGACTACATGCAAGAAACCTCTTTCCAGTCTGACACCTGGAAAGAGAAGTGTTTTTATATAAAATATTAGGTAATAACATCACTTTATAAAAGGGGCCATGGAATAAAGTCACTTGAAATAGCCAAGTCAGCTCTTGATGCACATTTATTAGAGACAAACTAGAGATGTCACAGTCATGGGAAAAACTAAAGGACACAGAGTAGAGATTAGAACTATGGTTTTCAAAACTCCTAAACAATGTAGCAGCCCAAGTGCCATAGAAACCTGACCTATTCAGTCACTTAGATGGTTTTGAAAGTCCCATTTTAGATAATGAACAATGGGTTGCCTCCAGTTCTAGTACTTCTGTGGTTCCATGAACTAAAGAAACTGCATAAAAATGTAGGAACATTTTCATTATTATTTATATAATGCCCTACAGATTTGAGGATATCATAAGCATTCTAATTATGGATTTCACATAAGATTTTTCCCAAAAAACAAAGAACCTCATCCTATGAATGCTAAATGCCTTCAATTCCCATTCAGCAAATAACACCTTATAGAACTGGGCCAAAAAAACCCACTTTCTTCTGTTTCGGGAGTTAACTGAAATGGCCAGGAAACTCTGGCTATGTCTACACTGCAGAGTTTTTGCACAAAAACTACTGGTTTTGTACAAAACTTTGCAGAGTGTCCACACTACAAGTGTGTTTTTGTGAAAGAAAAAGTACGGTAGATTATCAGAAGACAGGGCTTTCTTGCATCCATGACAGCATCCATGGCAGTGTGGATGCTCCCTTGTGCAAAAGCATCCATGGCAGTGTGGATGCTCCCTTGTGCAAAAGCACATCTCTTGCGCAAAAGCACATGACAGTATGGACGTGCTCGGGCACAAGAAGCCTGCTGTGTAGTCTCTCAGTTTTTCTAGCCTTGTGAAAAAATATTTCCTTTTATGTGGAGATGCATAGCAGGGGTGCTGGAGCAATTTGTATAGTGGGCATTCTGAAATCCATTGAACTAAACTGTAAACCTTGGATCTGAGAAAACCATTGCATGCCAGGGATTGCAATAGCATCCCTAGCATCTCTAGTTCCAGCATCTGTGACATGTAGATCACGTGAAAACAGGCAAATGGTTTGGAATTTTCTGAGTAACTCACTGAGTCTAACTGGAAAACAATACCCTGTGGATGTCATATAATTGAAGCTTCATCTTTTCCTTAAAATGTTTGCTTGGCTTTCAGGTGTGCCATAAAGAAAAAAGCAAATCACTCTGCTCTGGCCTTTTAAAAGTTTAAAACTAACTCTTTTCAGCAGCACTGCACAAATCTCACCAAGTGTCCACCTGTGGATTCTCTTGGCAGCTGCAGTGGATTCAAAGAAGGATGAATGTTAAAAAAAAAAAAAGTCCTTTTTTTTTTTAAGCTGGAATGTTTTGAGAGAGTGACTAAGCACAGCCCTGAAGATTATGAAATTTGCTTAAGTGTTAATGGGTTGATTGCTGAGTTAGAGTCTGCCGTCTTTACTGGGAATTGATTGACTGGTGCTGCAGGTCTTCACACTTGACGCTCGGCTTTGACGCGAAAATTCTGCCAAGTCTTTTACTCTGAAATTTATCTTAATTAGATCTGAAAGACCTGCCACAGCAGAATAGTCACACCGATTAAAATGAAAAACAGGAGAAATTACTGATCAAATTAATCATAATGTCGGGTTACAGCTGTAGGTCTGATGTAATTTGCCACTCCAGTGAGTTACATCAGCCCAGGCACTGGAAAAAGAGCTGGCTTTACGCTGATCCGTAACACCAGCCAGCTTCGGGCAGCCCATCAGGACGCTTATTCTATTCGTTCTTTTGGCTTAGTCTGACCTTAGTACTGCAACTCGAAACAAATAAGGCAAAAAGAAATTTTCTTTTATCTGAGTGGTTGCACTGGAAAGGTGAGCTGTATGAATCTTACTTGTTACATTTTTTTCTCCCTTCCTCCGCCCTTCTACTTTCATTTGAAGTAACCAACAATTGATTACATGTAGAATGAAAAATCAAAAGATCAGAGGACACGACCTAAGGCTGCAGCCAGGAAAAGAGTCCTTTTAAAAGCTCCAACTGAAAGTATAGCTGTTAAACCAAGGACAAGTTAAATAAATGGATATAAGGCAACATGTGAGAGAAGGGGAGTCCTGGCAGATAATAAATCAATAATCATATTTGACATCTCCCAGATCTAGATGATTTTAAGATTTATTTTTAAATCATTTACTTGCCATATACTGCTTTGGTGTTATACAACAGGTAAAAATAATTAAATAATCAGAGACCAACTCCTGGTTCCATTAAAGTCAAAGGAATCATTGGGTAAGATCTGACTCCATCTGAACCTCTTTAATCTGGAAATCAGGTTTATCATCTCTCAGGAGAATGCCTTCTTCCATCAGGTTTCTAGCATCCTTGAGGTCAGCACTGCTTGAACAATTTTTAAAACAATGCATATTGCAGTATTTCCGCATTTTTGCTTCTGATCTCAGCCAGAAGCATGGAGTAAAGAAGTATGCATCAATTAAAAAAAGGGAATGGGGGAGGAGAAAGAAAAGAGAAGCTGAACATCAGAAAAATGTCAGGCCTAGGCTGAGTTGTGAGTAAAGAGAGAATTTACTTAGAAAGTGAATGTAAGGCTTATGAAAAATTAAGTCCTTCCAATAAGGTTCAGTCTTGACCTACAGTTACTCTGCAGATTGCGTGGTAGTATTATATTATGACTAATATGACCATGCACCTCACTTTTATATATTGGATAACCAAGTGTGCAAGACTTATTTAGGATACCTAAAACATTTTGGGGTTTTTAATTAATCAGTTAAAACATCGGGGGGCTATATTTGTTCAAGATTTATTGCACTAGTCTACTGAGTAGAATTTGGTGTTTTTGCCTAGAATAAACAGTCCCATGGAACAAGTGTTCAGTGAGATGAATAGTGTTTGGAATGAAGAGAAAAGCACAGATGCTATCAAAGTTGTTATTTTCCTCAAAGTGACTGTTAGTGACATTTGTTCATGATAAATTCATGTATAACACTAACTTGCTAGAAAAAGTACTCCACTCAAGGAAATATGTAATTATATCAGAAGGTGGTAGTTGTGACACTGCTACACAATTTAAAATGTATTTTTTTCTTCTGTATGATTATTTCATGACCCTAAAAATGTTGCCACCAAATATGCCAATTTTTACTTTTGCGAGCATGATCACTTAAAACTGGTCAGGAATTTTCTGTCACAACGTTGTTGTTGTTGTTTTTTAATGAAAAATGCAGTTTACATATAATCAAAACTTTCCAAAGGAAATGTTATGATTTTACATCAGGAAAATCAGAACAACACATTTAATTTTAGGTCAACCTGAAGCGAAATATTTCAGTTTGTCAAACAGAACCAAAATATTTTTGAGTCAATTCAACATTTAACAGCGTCTGCCTAAGAGAGCTGTGGTTCAGGGGCTTCATGCCTCCATTCTTTCCTGTGAACTAGGTGCCTTAACTGGACTACATGATGCATTGTGGTTTCCTCTCTGACTGAGCAGCATGATGCATTATGGGAAATGTAGTCTGGCCAGGGAGCTCTGCCAGAGGGAAGAATTACTTCATGAGGTACCTGAATTACAGTTCACATGAAGCTCATCACCAGTATAGGCAGTTTACCATCAAACTGACTCAAAGAACAATGTTTTGATTCAGTTCACACACTGAAACGAAACCTTTTACTTTGGGAATGCAGTAGCATTTTGCTTTGATAGAAAATCTTGAAACAAATTATTTTGACATTTCCTGATTGAAAATTTTCAGAACTTTTTGTTTTGTGAAACCTTTTGATAATACACATTTTCATCCCAATTGCAATTGTAAAACTACCTGAATTTCCCACGGGAAGAGAATTTCTCATTTCACCCAGCTCTAATGGTAATAGTAGATATGGCCAAATGGCTAGTAGGGACTCAGATTGGGGGAAAAAATTACATTTGTGACAAGAATTATACATCATCCTACCCACAAAACTTGTTCTCAATATAATCACTTTGGGTATGTCTACACTACAGAGTTTTGTTGGAAAAACTTGAGGAACATCCACACTGCAATTGCGTTCTTCCGCAAGAAAATCAAAAGAACAGAGGGATTTTCCCAGCATTGGTAATCCTCATTCTACAAGGAAGAAGTCTTTTTGTGAAAGGGCTCTTCCGCAAAAAGTCGTGTGTGGACAGGGAAGAGGGAGTTCTTTTGGAAGAAGAGGAAAGAGGAAAGAGCATAGGTGTCCTGGTGGTCATTCCGCCCATAGCAATCACAGCTTACATGCAAGAGAGCATCCATTCAGTCTGGATGCTCTCTTTCGAAAAAGCAGATCACTTTTTTGATGCATTTTTGCAGTATGGACTCTCTCTTTCAGAAGAAGTTTTTTCAGAAGATCTCTTCTGAAAAAAGCTTCTTCCGAAAGAAGCCTGTAGTCTAGACATGAGTTTACAATATTTGCAATACAAGTAAAAGCAATACAAAACCCACAAAACGACAGAAAACAAATCCATTCTAAAATCATTAATGATTCTCCTCAAAGAAGTCTGGGGTGGTGAATGTGTTATAGGAAAATCATAGGTATTTAAAGTTTACAATTATGAATGGCAATAACAATCATATATCCTATGGATCCAGTGCCACACTTTTTGTGACTAAAGGCTACAGGAGTGGGACGTTTGTTTCTGCTGCACAGATTATGAATTAAATGTGGTTTCACTCTATTCTCATTATCAATTGATATTTTAAAGGAAACATTTTGTTGTAGAGGTAACATTTTAAAACTATTATATACAGGGAGGCAATGTGGTCTAGAAAATAGGACAATGGAGCAGCCAGCAAGATACCTTTGTTGTATTCCCAGTTGTGCTGCTGACCTGTTAAGAGACCTTGTGCAAGTCATTTCACCTGTCTCTGCCCCCTGATTTTGTCTGATTGTCTATTTGTCTGATCTATTTAGAATCTGGAAACTCTTCTAAAACTAGAGTCTCCTACAATGTGTTGGTGCAATGCAATAGGATCTTGAACTCAGTTGGTTCCTATAGGCATTATTGTAATACAAATCATACTCCTGCTATAAAAAGCTAGAAAATTCAGCAGAATAGTCTTGTAGGTCCAATCCTGCATCCTCTGACATTTTGGCCACTGCTTTCAAAGGAAAGAAAATCAGGCCCCCCTTTTCCTTTCACGTATGAATATGTTGAAGTTTCTGTCAGTAGCTGATCAGTGTGCTGTCGGGTGCTCTAATGAAAGGTTTCCCTAAAGTTAATTTTCCTACTCATAATACAATAACCAAATTTGCTTTAACACTTGAAAAAATCCATCCATACTAAAGAGAATCAGTTGCTTAATCCTAAAATTAAAGGTTATTGCATGCAACAGAAAATAATTACATGCTCAAAGTATGGAAAAAAGAAAACTTTTTTAATATGTAGGTATTTGTATAATTAAAGACTAATCAAGCATGAAGGCTGCTGACTAAACCAGAAAATGAGATTGTTGGCAAGCAATATTGTAATGTAAATGCCATTTTTGTTTAAGTACTAAAAAGCTGGAGGAATGATATCCTGAACAGATTAAAAGCAAACAGCATTGATAATAAATATTTATCAGATTTGAAATGCAACACAGAGAGATTTTTATATTTTACATGCAAGATTAATTTATGTTGAAATATTCACTCGCTTTTCAAAGGGTGTTAACACCTTCACTTTAAAAATTCTTGAAAATGCAATTAGTCACTAGGAAGAGCAGCAACTTTTTAGGACTCAGTCCCGTAGACCTTTCTCCGATAAGTAATCCTTAAGCTATTGAAGGCAATGGAATCACTCATTTGAGTAAGGGTTTCTAGGATCAAACCCTTTGGGGCTGTACAGTCAGAATTGCAGTCGTCTTGAGTCACAATTGTTTCAAAACCTTACCATTTTTTAAAGGATCAAAAGAGTGTTCTAACTTAAACTCATGTAATGGGATTGACTGAGTGTATACTTACAGTCAGACATTGTGCCAGTGTAAACAAATATGTTTGTTTTAGAGAACTGTTTTAGTTAAATCAGTGCATCCTCTTTTTTAGGATGCTTTTAAACCAAAATCCGGGGGGAGGTGCTCTCATTTAACTAAATCAAATTAGAAACCAGTTTGGTTACAGTGGTGCCGCCTAAATCTCAACCTGAAGTGGACATATATATATGTTACCATGGTACAGAACAATGCAGTGAGAAGTCAAGAATATGGGCAACAGTTCTGGCCATATCGCCACCCTTTCTCCCTTCACTGAATTATTTTCATGGTTAATGGATCACTCCGTGTGATGGATGACAGAATGGTGATGGGTAGCAGCATGGCGAAGGGATACAGAATCAGGTCCTGAGCAAGGCCAGAATTTGCTACAGTGGAATCCAATTTAAAACATCCTTTGACCTCAGAGAGAGCACATTCAATCCCCATAGTGACAAGATCTGATTAGACAACTGACCTTAAGGTAATGATGGCCTTTGCATTAGATCAACTCCTTTTTGTGTCAGTGTTATGAACTTGCATATGTAAGCTGCTGTTCTTTCAGTGTTCATTTGCCATTTAAAATGAGAACTCTCTCACTTGATTATGACTGAGATCCATGGACACTGACAAAGAGGTTCAGAAAACTAACCAGAGGGAATTTTTGTAAAGTCTTATGTAACATTATGAAATGTTGCTCTGTCCTTGTATACTTCCATGATATCTTTTGGGACAGAGGCATATGGGCAAATTAGAATCTCTAACTAGAAGCCTAAAGCTAGCCTCTTAAATAAATGACCTAAATTTCAAAAGGGCTAAACACTGAGCAAGTCCACTGACTTCAGTGACACCTGCTGGGCACTTGACACTTTTAAAAATCAGGTGACTTATTAAAGAATCTCTGCATGGACTTAGGCGTCAGAACTTTAGCCTACTATTTTTTTTAAATCTTGGCATTTGCTATCAATGTCACAGAGAACAAAGATTGGTCTGTAACTTCCAAAATTAGAAGTAATTCAAATAGATTTATGTAACACCATGTGTGTGTTTGCATTACTAAGGCTTTAACTACACATAAAAGTTATACTGTTTTTACTACAAAGAATAGTTCAGCTATGCTACTCTTCTAGTGAGGATGCAGTTATATTAGTATAAAGATGTTTGATACCGGTATGGTTCTTCCCATAAACTAGTCACCTTACTGATGTAACTGCAGCCCACGAGATGTGTGTGTGTGCACGCGCGTGTGTGTGAAATGGCATCCCAACTGAAATTGATTTACTGGGACAAAATCTGTGTGTAGACCATATCTGACATCTGTAAGAGGAGAAAGCTTGATGGACCCAGTAAAATACATTCAGATTTTATTGTCAGAACCCTATACCTGAGTGATAACATGATAGCCTTTTGGCTTGCTGCTGGAAATTTTTATTTAATATAATTTTCCCCTAATGTGGTAGCAATATGTACTGATTTTCTGAAGATTAATGAGCATGTCAAAGATGTGACAGTTCACTAAATGTTCTTTAACTTTCTCCATAACACACTCCTGGATCAAGTCCATGACAGAAGATGATTTTACTCATAATCTTTGGGAGAAGGCTTCCCACAGTTTGCCAAGAAGAACATGGTGAAATGCAAATTCTTTAGAGATCAAATCACATACTTTCAGAGGTCATTAAACTACAGTGCTTTGAAACAGAAGCAGATATCTCTGTGTAACATCCTACAGTTCCACAGGTCAAAAGGAAAATGGAGTCAGCAGAAAGAGAGCCAGTCATATACAGAAAGAACAATTATTTACAAAATAAAAAATGAGGATAGCTACCAGAAGCGTCAGCCTATTCATCTGATATACCTTTGTTATGCCTATTATGAATTAGCCACTGCATACTTACCTGTTTCAGAGCAATTTTGTCTCTCATAACACCTTTGTAAATGAATTCATCACAGATCTACAGCTGCAAAAGGATCTACAGCTACAAAAGCCTCTACCGACAAAAGGATTGAGAAAAGCTATGCAAAATGCAGAGTATATTTTGCATAGCTTTTTTCAAAAAAGGCTATGCAAAATATACTCTGCATTTTGCATAGCTTTTCTCAATCCTTTTGTCGGTAGAGGCTTTTCCAACATTTGGCCCATCTAGACTGGGCCAAATGTTGGGAAAAAAACCTCTTCTAAAAGCCCCCTTATTCCTCATAGAACAACGAACACAGGGACTTCCGAAAGAGCACATTTGCTCTTCAGGAAAAAAAAACGGAAGAGCAAATGCATCCCTGGATGTAGACTAGCTGTATGAAACGTAGAAGTATTGCCTGCCTTGCTTTACACTCTTTGGAAAAACATGTTGGGCATATAACACTTTTGAAAATGAAGTTTCTTACCAGGGAGCATAAATAAATACTTACATGCCAAACTTTATGTACCCAGTTTTGAAAAACTGGCCTGATTGTCTAACTAATTTGTTTTCTTTCCCTAAGTGATTAAAAAAGAGGAGTAAAATCCAGGCCCCATTGACTTCTGGATAAGTCCAGATGGATGTAAGACTGGAAGCAGGTCAACTATCACACTTCTACCTCATTTACCAGAATGTCCCAGTTAACCTTGCTTGATCTTGGCCTCCTGTAGGCAGGTAGGCTTGTGTCAGTAGCAACAGCAAGGGCTAGGTGGCCAGGCTCCCTAGTTAGAACAAGGTCCTTGTTGTCTTCAGTGCTAGCTTCACCCTGTTAATGAGCATCGTTTGGGGCATGTTGTTTTGCTACCTGCTTCCTTGTAGAAAGGCTCATCGTGCTGCATGTGGCCCCCCATCCTGAAAATCAGACTGGACATTGCAAATACAGTACTGCCTAGACATTTAAACAGAAAAAGCTATCTTGTGCAGTTTCCTGATAAGATTCCAAAGCTGCTCACTAGTGGTATATGGTCCATGCGGTACAGAGCTGTTTCTTAATTTCCCCCAGGATCTTCTATCCTATCAAGGCTAATGAGCTCAGAAGGAGACTACTCATTAAGAAGAAAGAATAAATCAGTGCATTTCTCACTCCAGACTTTTTTGATCTAATGAGAGGTGATGGCCTAATGGTTGTTCTGTGCAGCATTGAGAGTCACACCAATCAAATGACCTAGCCCCCTGCCAAGACAATTTATCCCAATAATTTGTCAAAGGCCAGTGGGAACCACCTTACCATCCTTGGTATGTGGCCTGCATACTCTACCCTACAATCCAGTGCTATCTGAGATGTCTGATGACCCTTTTTCTATACTATTGAATCTATAAGCTTGGTTATACATTTACATTGAGATGGTTGTCCATCTTGTTTGAATGCAGATCATCAGTTTGCAAACAAAAGGGTTCCAAATAGAGCTTTGAGTGAGCAATTCACAGTGAGTACTTTAGCAAAGAATTTAGACTAATTTCTGTTTGAGAATTGGCTGCCAGCAGTTTACCATTATCTCGTATTTAGCTCCTATTCTAAAATACTTGCTGAAAAAAATCGATGGCCAATTCTCTGCTTATAGATTGTTCACAAACAGTTCATTGAGGGTGTTCCAAATTTAAGCCTGTACGGTTTTGGTTGGACATGCAGGTCTTATGGTGTTGTGTCTGCTCCCTGATTGGACAAGAGATCTTGCAATCTCAGCATTGTATGAGCAGTAGGCTTTATGGGAGGATGGCATTTTTGGTTTTCCATTTTGCATGCAATGTCTTAGGTTACTTTAAGGAAATATTTTTAAAGGATAATGGATATACAGATATCAGGTATGAAAACGTAATTGTAATTGGACTGAGTTTTTGTAAAGAATTGGTTTTTGGTGAGGATAAAGAATAATCTTTGATAGATGTGCTGAATGATTTTGTATCAGAACTCATTTTAATAAAGCTATAGGCTGAACTTCTTGACAGTAAAGTTAAAATAAATCCCAAAATAACAAATGTCCCCCCTAACTGTACCCTTTCTGGTGCCCATGTCCGATGCAGCTGTAATATTTATGAATAGAACTTCACTTCTGAAGGTGCCAGTCCTGAACTGAATGTAAAAAAAAGGAATTATAGTTTCTGAAAGTAAAGTTTTAGCCTTATTGCTGTGATAAAGATTTTCCACCCAGGGCCCTTTAAATATTGAACTTAGACTATAAAAATATCACTTCTTATTGATCACATGGTTATTAAAGTCAGTCAAATGCTCAATTTATATGTCAAACACTTGTAATATTTCCTGTAAATATTAGAACAAAAGAAGAGGCTGATAATACCATTGTGTGCAGTCACATTAGATTTATTCAGCTTTTCATCACTGAGAAATAATAAAACTGTCATCAAGAATTACATTAAATTGCCAAGCATTTATCAAGACTGTCTAACTTCATTTACACTTGCGTCATATATGTAGAGCATGTGTGTGTCAATACCTGTGTGTGGATACACTCAAATATACTGTACATATCAGAGATATGTACTGTATATAGTGTATATTTTCAGTCTTTCCTTCATTCTCCCTTCCCCATCCTCTTTCCTCCTACCTCTCCCTCCCCTGCCCACACACACACATGCACACATTTTTTCACTGCTTGAAAGGCACCACATATTTGTTGGATCTTAAAGAGAGCAAAGAAACGTAATAAATCAACGGATATTAATTAAATGTGAAAGGCAGATTTTAAGGCACATTCATTTTATATTGCTTCTAATGACATTCAGGGGAGTTTATAGGGGAGGTCAGGGTAGATATCCTTAGATCCCCCAGGTTCCCCCAAGATGCTTTTCCATAACCAAATGCTTTCATATGAGTAATCGAAAGAAACCTTTAGTCTACCACTGGGGAGTCTTTACAGCCAGGCTTCGATTGGAGTCTGAGTGCAGGCCTGTGAGCAGGAGGTGTTTGTAAGCATTTCTAATGGCATTTTGATGTACATGTACAAAATTGATGTCGGAAGGATCATTGTAAAGTCCCAAACAGTGGAATATTGAGGACATTTTCAGGTGGCAGTCAGATTCTGGCTGGGTGAGCCCAGTATATTTTCTCATGTCACAGTTGATTAGGTTCACAGGGAAGTGGAAAGAGTAAAAAATTCTCTTATTACTGCAGCAATGCCATATCAGCCTCTTTTCCCTTTGAATGCAACATTAGTTTTTGTCCAGAACTCTAACTGCTTTCTACAGTTTGGGGAATTGTAAAGCAGAAACAATTTTCCCAGCTAGGCTGACCTTCACAGTAATGAGAAATGACTGGAATTTCTCTCTATTTCTCTAACATTTGAGGAGGGGGGAAATAGGAGGTATATGTTTGTTTTACCTGATATTATGTTGTGGGCGTCTGTTTGGCACTTTGAGCCTAATTTTTTTCCATTCAGGAGATTACATGGACTGTTGCACCATCTGACCCAGTAGTCAGACTGCAAGTGTATTGAGAAACGACAGTAATGCACTTTAAGCCTTTTGTCATCACAACAGAGATGGCATTTTGTTTTGGCCATTAAATGAATGTATATTTTTTCTTATGGGAATGGCTATTTTCATTGACTCTCCAACACTTATTTCAGGTGGTGAGTAATGGTCTCTAGAAACTTAAAATTCATTAAAAGGCTAAGATACAATACAGTCTCAAATGTCCTTGGAGAGTAAGATGGGCACACACATTCCAAATGTGCCCGGCAAATCTGATGCTATTGTACTATGTTATGGATCAGCAGCTGGAGAATGATGAGACAAATATATTTCAATAAAATGCCAATTCTTATGCAAAAATGAAGGAGTACTGTAAGCATTATGGGTGCCACAATAACTACAGGAAACAACGGTTAGTCGACAATATGGTTTTGTAGCTACATATTCACTCGGTATGGTGGGGATAAGTGTGTGTTCCTTACTTTTTGCATCAGATTGGGTGTTTTATTGAGACAGGTCT
This sequence comes from Pelodiscus sinensis, assembly GCF_049634645.1. Taxonomy (NCBI): domain Eukaryota; kingdom Metazoa; phylum Chordata; order Testudines; family Trionychidae; genus Pelodiscus; species Pelodiscus sinensis. Next base: position 167,161,878 of record NC_134712.1, on the reverse strand, counting down.
GTGCCGTCATATGCCTGGAATTCTAAGTTCTCTAAGGGTGCATCTACACAGCACCCTTAGCTTGAAATAAGCTATGCAATTTGAGCTATGCAAATTGCGTAGCTTATTTTGAGTGTATTTCAAAATAGCTTATTTTGTAATTCGGTGCTGTCAACACAGTGCCATTATTCCAAAATGTCCCTTAATCCTCATGTAACACCATTTACAGGGACATCAGAAAAGCGTGCCCATTATTTCAAAAGATTTTTCAAAATAATGGGCACATTGTCAAGACACTGCATAGCTATTTCGGGATACCGGAAGTATCCCAAAATAGTGCTCTAGTGTAGATATACCCTAAGGGGATTGGTGTTTTGTTGTTGTTGTTTGCAGTGTAGACATACCCCTAGTGTCACGAGTTTCTAAATATGGACCCAGAATTTACACCTGCAATTTCACATATTTGTTTATCTATAGATACAGCAGTTGTTATGGCCTTCCTGTAATACACTAACTGAAATTTTCAGTCCTTTCTAATGAGGAACATAGGGCTGGACCTTGAGCCACATGCCAACTGCTAAACACCAGTCCCACAGCACAGTGCAACCCAAAAATCCAGTGGATCCAACCCCTTGGGGGTTCCCTCTGTGTAAAAGAATCACAGGGTGGCTGTTGTAGAATCTCCTTTGCCACATACCATTCAGCCCCTCATGTAGCATATGTCCCTACAGGACAAGAGACCTATGCTCCAGAATGGCTCCTTGGGCAGCCAACCATGAGTAAGAGGAGCCCTAAATCCAGTATAATTTTCAGTCAGTTACAGATTCAGGGCCACTTTCCTCTTCATTTTTCTGTTAGGCACAGCTCAGTCAGACTGGAGGATCTGGGTTGATTTTTAAAAACCCCAAACAACTAAGATGTAATTTTAAGAGTATCTTGAAATGTCAAACATTGAGTGGGTGGGGGGGGGCAATTATATTCATCACCATAGGATACATTTTCCAAAACTGCTTATGTGACTTGGAAGGCAAAGTTTCATTGACAGTCAATGAGATTTGAGCTTCTTATTCTTTCAGGGCTGCTTTTTAAAATCTGTTTAGGCACCTAAGAAACTAACAGATCCTTAATTAAATTTACCAAAGGAAGTAGTTGTCTAACTCCCATAGAGGTCAATGGGAATTAGGCACCTAGGTGCTTTGGAATATGGCACTAGGCAGAAATCTGTACCTTTAACTATGTAAATATCTATAAAATCTGGCCACTAGATGCTTTTGAACATTTTGCCCAGAATCTTTTTTTTTCTTGTGCTTTCTTTCTAGATTCCCAGTGTAGGCATTAGTAGAAATCAGAGTTCAAAACATATCGCCCTAATTCCATTCTTAGTGAAATAACCGTAATAATAATAATAATTAATAATATGCTCATGTAGTCTCATCTGCAGATTTCAAAATCACTTAGAAAAAAGTAAGTATCATTATCCCTATGGCAATAATACCCATTAATTTCATTTCATTTTAATGTGGGCCTTATATTTGTATTGACAAGTTGCAAAGATTTAGGACCATTGGACCCTAAATAATGTTGTTTATTTAGATTTTAGGAAGCTTATACAGTGTGAATCCATTATTAAGAACAATAGTGGCACAAGCTAAACTTTCAGATTAGTTCTAGATATAATAATAATATTACATTTCTGTAGCACCATTTTTCCCCAGGTCCCATTTAATTAGGCAATATGATTATACCCATTCTACAGATGAGTAAATTAAGACATAGGAGGCCCTGATCCAGCACAATACATAAACGTGCTGGGGTGTGGGGCTGAATAAGGGTATAAGTAATTTGATCAAGGTTACACAACACCTCAGTAGCAAAAATGGAAATAACATGAAGGAAAACTCTTAGACTGAAGTGATTACCACCATAGAATAGTCTAATTCACAGTATAATTGGAAATGTCCAAATTTGTTTGTGCTTTTGTTTTTAACTACACTGCATTAATGACACTCCACAGTGCTGACAATTGACATTCTTCGACCTGTTTATTTGTTCAGGAATATCTCTGTGTCTATAGGCTATTGATTATGACTAAGGACATGATAGAAATTGCTAGAAATGTTTCCTTTTTATTGTTGTAGAGCATCGTGGGGGAATAATTGATATATTGTGTATAGTGGATTTTCTGTTAAACTATTTGCTTCAGCCTCTGTCCCCTTGTGCAGGTCTTTTAGGCCAAATGCCGTTTGAAGGACGTATAAGCCCATCTTCAAGCCAATGCTTCATCCTACCTATTTAGGTTACTGTCTGTGGTGTTATCAGCAGGGAGAAGGGTCATCTTCATAGAACCAGGAATAAAAGATAAAAATACACAGGCATCCTAAAATGAATAAAAATATTTTTTTAAGAAAATACATACAGACCCAGACAGATCTATAACTCACAGAGGCCCTTGCTTTCTTAGGAGCTGAGAATTAGTGAAAAGTTAGATTGCAGACACACTTTGATCTGATCCTTTTTATATAACTCCCAGTTGATTTCTTCATCTAATCCTTGCCATTTTGGCAGACCCAAGAACAATTTTGATTTAGAATAGCCAGACAGTTGGACATTGACACTAGTAAATAACTGCAATTTGGGATACGATTTTGGAAGCTAAAATAAAACTAAGAATTCCTTTGCCTTCAACTGCCTAAAGGAAGTAAATATGAGAAGCAACATTTTTCCTTATATAGTATTCTGTTTTGTTCATGATTCCCTACACTTATTTTAATTAACATTTCTATCCTTAAATCATTCCTTATTTGAACTTCAGCTACATTACCAAAACTGATCAAAGGATCACATTGGCCAAGGGAGCACTGCTGTGCAACATATTATTTCAGATATGTTCAATACTCATCAATATTCATTGCAAAATTGATTGTAAGCTACATTAATTATATATATTTCTTGTATTTACAATATTATTCCAGTATTTTTTAGAGACTGATCCAAACCAAAGCCCAGAGGCCTATTTCTGATATCACAGCAGTGTAAATCAGAAGTAACTCCACAGACGGGAGATACAAGTTGAACCTCTCTAGTCCGGCATTCTCTAGTCTTCCAACATCCAGGGTCTGGCATAATTTTAGCTAGCCAGATGTCTACTTATAATGGGTCTGGCCAAGTTTCACACAGTCCCATAAAGTTTGTTTACAGCCACCAGTCCTGGCTTCATTGTCTGTGCTGTTATTTAGCTCTTATTTACACCTAAATGTCTTCTAAGAGCCCAATAAGTAGTGGAAGTGTTGTTAATGCTGCTAGACAATATTGGCCTGCTGTAGTTTGGCAAATTCTGTTTTGGCACCGTTCAGATCCCAAGAGTGCTGGACTACAGAAGTTGTCAGTGTCAACATGGAGTTAGAAGGGAACCAAGTCTCACACAGAACTCAATGCCACTGAACTTCTAGAAAGTTTATATCAAGACTTGAACTGAAACTTTATAGCTTGTGCTCCTCTACGATACTTAGTCATAGTACATTTTTTGCATAGTAAAAACAGTGGCCCATCTCCTCAGCTAGTGTGAATCAGCATACCATTATGTGCAGAACTATATATTAGTCGTGGTGTTAAAAAAATCAAATTGCTGGTACAGTAAGAGAGGGTTTGATCCTGGAAATGCTGCTCTGATTGTGGGAGAGCAAATTAGCTCATTGTTGGCCAGTCATTGCTAGAGAGATGTTGAGTAGTTCGTTCTATGCTATCCTCATTTGCTCTAATTTGTGTGATTAAAATGGAAAGGTATACATTATATTTTTCTGACATACAAGGCAATACAAGGTACTGTCTTTAAAAATGCTGGCACTCTCTCCATATCAAATACTTTCGAACTTTGAACACTGTGCACTGGTTGTTTTCTTTCCTTGGTAGCAGTGACAAATCACCATGTTAAAAACATGACCAAGTGAGAATAAAATGCACTTCCAAAACAACTTGTACTTTATGATGCTTAAAAAATCTGTTATTAATTAATAAGCCTAAAAGCACAATGGTAAGATTGAACTTGGTTTATTAAGGAAGAGTGAAATTTACTCATGCAACATACTCGCTCCTGGAAGGGGTGGAGCTGTGGGCGGAAGAGGTAGGGCTGAGGCAGCCACTCCACAGAGTCACCTGGAGTGCACTGCACCGAGCCACTCAGAGCATGCTGCATGGGGCTCTGGGAGAGATTTAAAGAGCCCGAGGCTTCAGCAGCCGCTGTTATTGTAGTAGCAGCAACAATGGGCAGGAGCCCCAGACCCTTCTGAATTGCTGCCCCCTGGAACAACTACCCTCATAGGCATGGGAACTAGGGGTATGGAGTGCTGCTGCACCCCTGCATTCCTGGCCTGGCTCCTAGGGTCCCTCCTGCCAGCCCCGAGCCCTGGGTTTTTAGCTGCTGCACAATGCACTGGGGGTCTCCTGCCAGCCACACATGCTGGGGTCCCAGTTAAAGCCCCATATCCCAGGGGACAGCAGCTTGGAACCCAGTACCTAGGATCCTGAGTACTGGCCCTGCATGCTGGGGCTTTATGCTCGAACTCAGGTGGAGGTGGGCGTGGATGAGGGGAAGGATGCTTAACACCTCCCCTTTTAAAAATTGTTCTAGTGCCACTGCTTTGCCCCCCTGCCTCATTTGTGGGCCTGAATATATTTTTCATGAACTAAGAGTGGCACATACCAGAAGGTAAAGGCAGCCTAAAGGACCAGCCACTAACAGGTTCCCATGGAATATCTTGTAGAACCACCTCTCTGTTGCTTTAGTTTGTAAGTTGGCACAGCCCTTCTGCCAGCCCAGTGGCATGCTGTACTCACCCCCTTCAGTTTGCTTCAGCATATTAGCATGTCAGTATTTCTTCTCCATGCTCAGCAGTCCTACTGGCTGTACAGAGCAGCTATCTAGTAGCCCTCATCCACTTCTGAAAAAAAAAGTTGACAATGATGCATTTGTGTTAAACAAATTAGAAGTCCAATGTGCTAAACACTGAACAACCCCAAAATACTATTGGTGCACTCTAAAATATACCTAGATTGCATTAAAGTAATCCATAACACCATGTTTTATAATGTTCCAGCAGGGTCTATGCAGAGCATTTAAAGTGCAACACACTAGAGCACTTTACAAATCACACCCCTTTAGCATACTTTGCTAGTTTGCCATATAGACAAGCCCTAAGTCACAGAGAGATTGATTTTTCCCATGATCACATAGGAAGTCTTTGGCAGACTTTGGAGTTGAACCTAGCTCTCCTGAGTCCAGTCTCTAAAGACGGACCAATCCCTTTAAGAAAAAGTGACTTAAACTATGTTTCTTAATAACAGATCCCATATTAAAACGTTATAAAAGTAAAAAGGCAATTTCTTTACCTTTCAGTTTGATTAATGGATTCCTCAATAAAAACAAGTTCTGTTTATAATATATAGTGTTTGAATCAATTTTCCAGCAAGTAATAATGGGGGGTAGAAAGGAGGCGGACCTTTTATGAATTCAAGGTAGATTTTGCTTTTCTTTTTTGGCTGATAACTCCTAGATATCAAATGGATCTGTTTTTAAAGGGCTAAAGTTGACACAATGGTGGGCCAACTAGCTAGAGACCATCGTATAAAGGTAATATTATAGTAAAACAAATTGAGTTTCCAGATTTTAATGCTCTAAGAAAAGTAGAAACCAGAAGTAAAGCATCCATAGTGTTACCTATTTGATAGCCGATCAGCGCATGAACCATATTTTAGATATGGTGTGATTTCTATCTGCAATAAGCTGTTTACAGTGTTCTTTGGGCTATTACTGTTTGAATACTAGTTTACAAAGTTATTGAAAGATGTCAACATTAAAGAGACATTCAGAAGATTGCAGGATTGTTTTGTGTTTCCTCTGAAATGGAATACGATTTCATCTATATCTGGCTGATTTACTCGGTGTAATTTTGTTGCTTTGCTTCTGAGCATTTTATGAACTCCCAGAGAGGGAGATTCTTGACCCCTTCTTAAAAAGTTTGTGATGAGTAGAAAGATAAATATTAGTCCTATTGTTAGTAATAGCAGCCATAATAGGTTTAAATTCAGCTGTTCTTTTTAGGAGATGAAATCTGTTCTTTACTCTTTTATAAGCATAGGTAGAGTGTCAGTGGAAATGTAATGCCGAAAGGTGGAACTGAACCTGGGACCTCTGGAGTTTAGTGCATGAGCTAAAATCCAGCTGGCTTTCAGCTAAGGCTGTAGAGCCATGTATTCTTTCTTTCTGTAAGTGATCTAAGTGCCACTACATGGGGCAGCCCACTACATCCAGAAGGTGTGTGGGTTACAGAAAGACCAAGGGTCTGGATTTACTGTACCTCTTTCCGGTTGTGATATTGGACTATCTGGTAGTTTTTCAGAACTGCACTACTACAGAATACCAGTGATGCAGAATGGCAGAGGCTAGTCTTTTTAGGTTTTTTTTTTTTTAACTGCTGAGGTGGTAGTTAATTATAATTCATTTTGATGTAAGTTGAGATTTCAAACAAGAGTGCCTTAATAGGATATCTGTATGAAGGACAGTATTCCCACTGAGACTTATTTAAATTAAATAAATAATTTAAATTAAATATATGCTTAAGTGCTTTCATGAACTGAGGACTTAGACATTTAGGACCCAATGCAAATCCCATCTAAGTCAGTGGACAGACTCACATTGACTTCTCTAGGCTTTGGATCTGGCAACTAATTGTATGTTTTATGCTTCCAAATGTTGATGTGAACATTTCAGTGAGAAAGCTGAACATCCTTTAAAGAACCCCTTATTGAAAAGTGGGTTGTGATGGATTTGGAACTGCTCTACAGTAATATATTAATTCTGCATGTTTGCTGGATGAATACGTGGGACTCACAGTGGACTGTATTGGAAAAGAGGCAGAAAGGTGAAGAATGGCTCAAAATAAGCCACTGCTCAGCAAACATTTGAGAATCAGTAGGGGACAGTATCAGAATTATTGGCTTTGTGGATTCTAGCTCAATGTCCTGCTGAGCCCACAGGCCAGCTGGGCAAAGGCCCAGAAACACAGAAGAACTAAAGAACTCTAGGAGGATTAAAAGGGATCCACTCAACAGAGAGCACTGTAGTTATTCAGGGAAACCAGACTGAAACACAGGAACCCACAGGGGTGTCTGGTGAAATTAAGTCTGCCTACGTTACCATCAGGGGATGATAGCACTTTAGGGAAGTTAGACCTATGTAGATTTTGTTGTTTTAAAATCCTTTCTGTCTAAACACTGTGTTCCTTCTGCACTATAAACAGTATTTTGGTTTCTAGAAGGCTGTCTGATCATTGTGTACCTCTAGTCATGGATTCCCAAAGGGACAAACTGCCAGTGTCTAAACTCAGCAGGACTTGCTAAGTAATCACAGTTGATATGGAGAGCCCCAAGTATGGGAGAACTGCAAAATTTCACCTCAAGAAAAGCATGAGACCTAAATCCCAAGGGGATGCACTCAGTGAGACCAGAAAGAGGACAGATGGCTAGGCAGGAAAAAGGGTTTCAGCATTTTCAGGATTTTGAACACTTTCCCCAGCTTTAATCGGGATAAAAAGTAGAAGTCTCAAAAACATTCATGAACCAAATGTACAAAACTATTTGTGGATTGGCTCAATCAAAAGGTTTAATTTCAGTAATTTTGTAACTTTTTCTATTCTAATTTTATCCAATTTGTATTACATTTTTGCTTTAAATTAGTTCAATTTCAAAATAAAATATCATCCCTATTTTGAAAACTGTCAAAACAAAACATTACAACTTCAAAACTGTTTTTTTTTTTATTTTTATGAAAAATACATTGAAACTGATCTTGTCTCACAAATGGTTTTCATGAATCTGCATTTTCTGACCAAAAAAAAGGTTTTGTTAAAAAAGTCCCGGCCAGCTCTAGCAGCTAGCTCAGTAACAGTGAGACATGCTTATTATATATATTTTAAAGGTTGTTTTTAAAAAGGATGTAGATTTTGGTGATGGATCACCACAGGTTTTTCTTTAGAATAATTGTCCCACTATTTTGTAAAACTAAAAAGACCACTGGCAAAAAACGTGTGTAAATGTATTCCTCATGCTTTTAAGAGCCATGCATATAGATTAAAGGCTCATCTCTTATTCAGCTGACTTGTATATGCCTATCATCCTTCCTTCTAGATCTTCCACACAGCAGGATAGGTGTGTAGGCTGTATGATATTCAGAACGATGTAAGAAATACATGACTGTTTTGATGTATCCATATTTTTCTCTCTTCTATCCCTAATCCAGGATTTAATGTTTTTATTGATGTTGTGCATTGTCAGTCTGATTTAAAATAATTATTCCAATAGTCATTCCTGTGATGCTGCCTCTTTGTGTTTTCCCTCTCTTTCCCACCAAATGTTGCTGAGATAGAATTAGTTATTTCTTTTATTTGCTCAGTGGTGCTTTGCGTTTATAAATATAATTCAAGTCCTGTAATTTTCTTTCTCTTTGGTGAGATTAATCTCTATATAATATTTTTTACTTGTGTTCTGCTTGGATAATGGGAACTATCCCAAAAGGTACATACAACAAGCTTTTTGTGACTTCTTTGATATAGCAGATCTACTATATTAGGTACAGGCCTATATTAGGCTGTTATTCTTTAGTTAAAATTTATAGAGTTACCTGCATCCAATATGCTTTTTGAACACAGAAGGATTTTTATTTGCCCTTGTGTAGTTATTTTATACATATTTGTCCTTGCACTTTTAGGGCTCAATCCTGCAAGGTGCTGAGTATTTCTGGAGTTTTCTGGGGATGTTGACCACCCCAATTCTTATTCCTATTCAAAGGTCTTTTTATTTATTTATAAGATTTTATGTTTGTTTTCCTTTTGCTAACATTACTTGTTGTAGTTCTGCTTCCAAGATATTTTTAAATAGGGTTGCCAATATGTTCCACATGTAAAGGAACCAGGCCTCCTACCCCCTTTGTGCTGCTTTGCAGGTGTTCTCTTATATTGTTCATGCACGTGTTTATGTACTTATTCATTTTTTTAAGTTGTTGCGTGTGTAGTTATGGGGCCTGGCTCTGACCTCAGTGACATTGGTGTAAGCCAGAAGTCACTACTGTGGTGCGGGAGGGCTCCCCCCAGTACAATGTTGTTCCAAGCTCTTACACCTTTGATGAGGCAGAAATCACTCGAATGCATGAATAGCTTGTAGAATTTCTGGTCTTCCACAGTTGCCAGAGATGACCAAAATAGGTTACAGCAGGGTGCTTCATAAGGTAGAAACAAAGTGGGTCTTAGAATTGGGCGAGCCCGGCATGAATTTCAAGGGGCTGCTGACAGGTCTTAGGGGCGGGCCGCAACCGCAATTTGGCCCGACATCCCGAATCCTCCCCCAGGTTTCCTTGGTTACTCCCCAACTCTTTTTTTTTACCCAATTGGTTAGGAGCGGCCCTGGGTAGAAACTTTCTGGCTGGGAAGTTCTCTGTAAAGCATGGCTCTTCATGTCTACATCCCCACAAATATGCACAAATATATCGCAGCACCTTTATTAGCATGTAGAGAACACCAGTCTTATTTCAGAGCACAATTAAAGAGAGTAAGGCATATATCTCATATGCCAGAAAGGAATTTTACCTTCATTGATTAAACAGTTTCAGCTTCTTCTTCTAACTCGGCTCCTCAGTCCCAGGTTCAAGTACCTCTTTCCCCTTGGACTCTGGCCAATACTTACATGTGATGCCAGATTACAAGTCCTCCATGCACAGTGCAGATTACAAGTACTCCAATGGACAGTACAGATTACAAGTACTCCAATGGACAGTACAGATTACAAGTACTCCAATGCACAGCCATCTTCCACTGCAGGACAGTTGGCAGGGGGAAGTAAGGGCAGGAGATCTTTTCCAGCTCATCTGCCATCCAGGGCTGTGGGATGGATGGGATTTGGAGACACGGTCAACTTCTCCTGCTTGCCCATCCTCCTGGTTCCGGTCACAGGGCCAGTCCCGACAGTGCTGCTGCTAATCTGCAGCATGGGGGCACCGTCCTTCTGCTGAAATCAGTAAAGTTACACTGGACTTAAATTGGGGCAGGGGACAGAATCAGCCCTATGGAGAATGAAGTCCCCCATCCCCTGGGTGCCAGATAATGCTAATTATCAGAGGTTTTGTGACACTCTGTAGTTCAGCTGTTGTGGGTTGACATTTGAATGTTTTTCTGACTTTCTGTTCCCCATACCAGCGTGTGATGAGGCTCATTTATAAAGTGTGTGATCTTTTCTGCATGATAAGTTGCAACAGGAGTGCTACAGTTTCCATCGCCAGTATGAGTCAGGATAATTCATTATAAACATATGGGTTGATAAAATCAAGGGATTGTGTCTGACATTTACCGGAGCATTGAAATAAACAAAGAGCCAGAAGTGAAAGCATTCAGTGGAGGTAGGAAGATTCAGTGGTAAGCCGAACAGCTAGTTTATCTTATGGCAAGTACCTGGGGTGTTAATAGTAAAATTAGTATTTTCTGGAGAATATACTTGTATTGTCAGATGATAGCCTCAGAGAGAATACAAGGCTTTCATTTATTTGGGAGATTCTGATGACATATATATCAACAGAGTGAAATCAATTAATTTATAAACAGCAGCTAATTCATACAGGGGTAGCACAAACTGAAGTCTATCATATGTGAAACCCACTGCCGTCACCAATAAGCACCCTCCTGTTTTAGGAAACTGCTTTGAAACATCCAGTTTTCATTACATTTTTGTTTGATTTTTTTAAGTTAATATCCATCTCCATTACATGATGGATTTTTGCTGATGTCTGGGCTGCTAATCCGTCCACTCCACTCTTTGTATGAACATGGCCTCCATCAATGATGCTTATACTTATTATTTATATTCAGATTGTGCCTGGAGACACCAGTCAAAATGGGACCCCTTCTGCCAAGCGCTATGCAGTGCCTATTAAGGATGGCTCACACACAGGCCTGCACTGAAATAATGACATTTGTTTTGTTTCATGCATGATAAGAGGAAACTGTATATCAAATGTGGTGGTTCGAGCTCTTACTGTTTAGGAGTTCTTGAACAAGTGACTCTCTAGGAGGAGCACTGCAGAACGGGATGTAAGGGTCAAAGTGGACGACAAGCTAAATATGAGTCAACAGTGTGACACTGTTGCAAAAAAAACAGACATCATTCTGGGATGCATTAACAGAAGTGTTGTGAGCAAGACACGAGAAGTAATACTTCCACTCAACTCTGCACTGATTAGGCCTCAATTGGAGTATTGTGTCCAGTTCTGGGCACCACATTTCAAGAAAGATGTGGAGAAATTGGAGAAGGTCCAGGGAAGAGCAACAAAAATGATTAAAGGTCTAGAAAACATGAGCTATGAGGAAAGACTGAAAGAATTGGGTTTGTTTAGTTTGGAAAAGAGACGACTAAGAGTGATTTTCAAGTATATAAAAGGGTGTCAGAAGGAGGAGGGAGAAAAATTGTTCTCCTTGGCCTCTGAGGATAGGACAAGAAGCAATGGGCTTAGCCTGCAGCAAGGTTGGTTTCGGTTGGACATTAGGAAAAACTTCCTAACTGTCAGGGTGATTAAACACTGGAATAAATTGGTTAGGGAAGCTGTGGAATCTCCATCACTGGAGATATTTAAAAGCAGGTTAGATAGACATCTGTCAGGGATGGTCTTGATGGTGCTTGATCCTGTCGTGAGGGCAGGGGACTAGACTCGATGATCTCTGAAGTTCCTTTCCAGTTATAGTATTCTATGATTCTAAGATTTTATAACAAACAAGCAGACAAATTCTGACAAATATATAGTAGGTAAAGTTTGTAATTTTTCAGTAGCTATTGTCAAGGACTCAAATCGCAGCCTGCGGTAAATGGGTACAATTCTGTTGACTTCCATGTAGTTGCATACTTATATTGATCTTTGATTCTTAGGGTGTGTATAGACTACAGGGGTTTTTTCGAAAAAAGTAGCCTTTTTTCTTAAAAATTTCACCTGTGTCTAGACTGCAGCCACTTTCTTTTGAAAGTAAATCAAAAGAACGTGGCAGTTTTTTCGATCGCGGTAAACCTCATTATACGAGAAATAATGCCATTTTTCGAAAGTACTCTTTCGAAAAAAGGCACTATTGAATGCAAACTGTGCTTTTTCAAAAGAGAACATCTAGACTCTCTTTCAAAAAGTGTGTCACTTTTTTGAAAAATCTGCTTGAGGTCTAGATGCTCTTTTGAAAGCCTCTTTCAAAAGTAGCCTGTAGTCTAGACGTAGCCTTAGAAAGGGAATCCATTTCTACGAGTTTGTGTGAACCATTGAATGTAAGAGCAGAGGGCTACATCTCACTTCAGTTAGGGCACATCTACACTACACGGAGGGAAAAGAGAGAATAAAGGAGCCATAACTGGCCCCTGACAATTGCCTCTCTTCTATGCCAATGCAAAGGGACCACAGCAGAAAACATGGCTGTGAAGAGTCATGCAAGGAAAACATCTTTTGTATTAGTTTTATAATGTAACTTTTCCTGATGCTATATAAGAAAACATTAAATCATTGGTGTTCCACTGATACACTGTGTATGTGTGTGAGTATATAGCCTGTCTCCGACTTACGAACCAGTTACGGACCAAGCAATTGATCGTAACTCGGTTTGTTCATAAGTTGGACCCGACTGAGATACACGCAAACGCGCTGTTCGTAAGCGCGGATCGCATTCGTAACTCGGGGTCCGCCATTTACGACACTTTTGGTCATAACTGTGAACGGTCGTAAGTCAACCGTTCGCAACTCGGGGACCGGCTGTATATATATATAGAGAGAGAGAGAGAGAGAGAGAGAAAGAGAGAGAGTCCTTGAGCATCTTGTTATGGGTTATATGATGGGCAATGTAGTTGCATGTGGTTCAGAATGAAAAGTTAGTGGGGCTGTGTATGTCATCTGACTCTTCTTTATTTGTGGCCTCAATTTCTGTTCTTTGAGCAGCATATAAACTGCATCTATGTTTTAATCAGGAAGGCAGAAGACTTGGCCTATCAATTTTGGAGAGGGGAAGGGGAATAAAAGGGCAAAGACTACCTGCATTTTTTGTTCAATCAACCTATAGCTAACACTAGACCAATTATTATAGTTAGTTAATGTCGCAGTCTTGCAGTGCCAACCCCATCCAATAAATGATTGTTTAGCCCAATTCCAGCATTCTTCCAAGCAGTTATTAGCAGAAGATTGCACCTGGTAAAAAATGGGTGCATCTCCTTTGGAGTCAGCTGAAGTCAGTGTCTGCTTATACTGAATCTGCATTTGGCCCCTTCCCTTCTACAGTTAAGCACTGAAATAGCTTAGATAAAATCCTGGGCAAATGGATTTGGAAAGGGCATTATATGCTCACAATAGGAGTATAGAGCCTATTTTCAAAAGGTTATCTTGAGGTTTTTCCAAGACCGTGATCTGCTCTCAGTTTAGAGAGTAGAAATGGGTGCATATACTGTGTTCTAAAGGAAGCAGTTTTACTATTGTGTATGTGTAAGAGATGTCTTTTTCTGCCAAAGCCCACCTGGTGGCCCAAGTTTTTTTTATGGCCAGGTTCCTAAGAGTAAAATCCATAAGGAGATGATAATGTAATTCCAATGTTTGTAGGTATGATGACTCTTATATATGAGATTCTAGTCCTTTCTGAAAGGACTAGAATCTGCTTGGGCATGATTTAAAAAAAACCAACTAGTTTGTACAATACTATTTAAATCAAGCCAAAAAGCCACCAGGATATAGAAACATGTAGAAATACACCTGGAATGTAACTTAGGAAGTAATACTTTGTGGTCCATGTGCCAATGACCCCATGGTCACATAATGACTGAAACCCTAGTGAGCAATTCCCCACTTGTTTGTCCTCTTACCAGACTGGTCACAACTCTTGTGATGTTTGGTGTAAGGTACTGCTGCTTCCTCAGACTACCTGGAATGTCCATCTGGTGCCTGGCACTTTTGCCCCAGCCCCACCTCTAGCATGTTCCCCATACCAGTCCTTGCAAAGGGGTCCACAGTGCCCAGCCTTTTGGCCTTCTTCTACATTGCCTGTGCCAAGGGAATTATTCCCTTGCTGGAAAGAGAGATTTTAAAACCCCTCTGTGCTGCGCCAGCCCTAGAACCCCTCATAGAAGGGGCCAAAGGAAGGAGTATTTCACCCAATGGGTGTGATTCACATCTCTCACAAATGTGTGTGTGTGTGTGTGTGTAAACAAATGGGTTTTGCCCACTAAAGCTATACTATATGGATATATAGTTAGTCTCTAAGGGTATGTCTAGACTACATGCCTCTGCCGACAGAGGCATGTAAATTAGACTACCCGACATAGTCAATGAAGCGGGGATTTAAACATCCCCTGCTTCATTAAAATAAAAATGGCCGCCGTGTTGTGCCGGCTCAGCTGATCGTCGGCACAGCGCAGCAGTCAAGACGCAGATCAGTCGACAGGGAATGCCTTTGTCGATCGCTCCCTTATGCCTCGTGAAACAAGGTTTACAGGAGCGGTCGACAAAAGTGTTCCCTGTCGACCAATCCGCGTGTTGACTGCTGCGCTGTGCCAACGATCAGCTGAGCCGGCACAACACGGCGGCCATTTTTATTTTAATGAAGCGGGGGATATTTAAATCCTCGCTTCATTGACTACGTCGGGTAGTCTAATTTACATGCCTCTGTAGGCAGAGGCACATAGTCTAGACATACCCTAAGGTGCTACAGGACTACTCGGTTTTATAATGGCATAATTCTTTTGACTTCATTGGAGTTATTTCTAATTTACACTGACGTAAGTGTGTAGAAACGTTGGTCTTACCTAAGGAAAACTTGATTCACGTGTAATTCAAGTGTAATCAGCTGATCCCAGGATTTTAAATGAAAATTCCACCCTATTCTACAAAATCTGTAGTATGTACAGAAAGTCAGGGGCCTGTATTCTGATTCCATTTATACCTGTTTAAAATTAGAGTAAGTCTACTCACTTACTTGGAATTACTCCGGATTTACTCCAGTATGAGGAAAAACAGAATCTGGTCTCAGAAGCTTGGAACTTATATTATTTTTAGCACAAAAATCCTTTGTTTTGTAACGCACAAAGAGTGCCTGAAGGGACCATAAATATTTTGTGAATCTGGTCAATAGATAAAAGTAGAAAATACTTAGAACATGAAGAAATTCATCTATCTATCTACTGACAGTGCCTTATGGAAGAACATGAGTCTATATACAATAAGGCAATAATGTGGGATTTAATGAAAAAGTTACAGCTTTTCAGGTTGTTAGCTGAGCTGCTGCAGAAAAAGATGGTAGGTAGTTTTGCACATGTACCAGATTTGTTGGGTGAATATCTGTGAGTAGATTTTCCTTGGTAGTGCACATAGCTGAAATTATTATAAATCATAATTACAATTTCATCCATCTGTGCTGTCAGCCATTGACAAATATTGAATAACATATATTATTTCTGAAGTGGTGACACTATGTTTAACATTGTATAAGACAGAGAGAGGCAAGGACCCATAATTTGCCATGACTTATACCCCTTGTGACTGCTTTAAGATCACGCAAGAAAATTTACTTCTGGGCTGAGATCATTAGATTTTGAATGTATTCAGCCTGTTTGACTGTTAGCTAAACATGATCAGAAAATAATAGTAGAACCAGCTTCATATAAAGGATATGGTCCCACAAAGAGTTATGATCATACTTAATATTAGCCAGTCTTTGCAGGACAGTAGCCTTAAACTATAAGATTCTTGGAACAGGAATTTTATGGCAAATTTTCCACAGCTCACCCTTGTGTGTCATATTTTTATACTGCTAATAGCACTTGTTCTTTACCTCAAAAGATAAGGACCTGGGCTTTTGGAACGAGAGACTCTCCATTTTATCTTCTTTGTTGCTGTGATGTTGTGTATGTAGCGCAGTGCTAATTGCAAAGTCTTAGATTGCAACACACAGTTGCTCTACGTACCTTGAACTGTATTTCCATTTGCTGTTGACATATTACCAAAATCATTAGATGGTATTTTAATTTTGCAGATGCAAAATGTGTGAGGTTTCATATACAACATTGGAATTAATTAGGAATCAAGATGGCGATACCACACCTTTATGAACACAGATTTAGTGCTGTCTTTGCTGAACTCCTAAATGGCAGACTTAAGGTCCAAGATTCTTAGGTCCAAGATTGTAGGAAAGAAGATGAGAAAAAAGAGACCAGAGTAAAGGAATAAAATGGAATGAAAAAAGAATGCAGCTCTTAGAGGAGATATGTGATATAGATATGGTTGTGCAAAAAATATTAAGCTTGTAGGAACACTGATAGAATTAAAATGTTTGGAAACTGTTCTCTCTCTGCACCTCTCAAAAGAACATTTAACAAAACTTCACCTGGAATTACCTTATTGCTAAAGGATGAAACTGAGCTGGCCTGAGCCCGCATGCAACATGCCTAATAGAGGTCTGACAGCGCTGCATCAGGACTTCCAGCTCAATTTGGTGGCAGGTTGCTGGCTGACACCAAATTGGATGGAAGTGACTGAGAAGGAGGGTTCTCTGCAGAAACATTTTGTATATATGGCTCAATTACAGCATTAAACCTTCAGCATTTCATCTTCTGTAGAAAACTGTGGTGGGGAAGGTCATTGTCAAGAAAGATACACTCAGAAATTTTTACATATACCTTTATGTGCTGAGATTGCTGTTGATGAGGATAACATATCCATCCATGTATGTGTACAGAAGCTGTGGATGTTCTGTGTTATAATTAAGCCTGTCTCTATACAGGGCACCTTAATATACTCTCTGATATGTGTACACCCTGCAATATAGCTAGAGCCAAACTAAACATTCTAGACATGGAGGCTGTAGGATGTTGCTGTGCTGAGAGGCAGTGGTTGGAGGCCTTATACCTGTATATGGCAGAGGCAATCATGTAATACATTTGTTGATACTGGGGGAGAGCATGCTTATAGGCCTTCATCCCTCCATCTTTGGAAAACAAGGAGTAGATGTTCCCAAGCATTGTCCAATGTAAAGGAAGCAGAATAAGGTCATCTACCATCCCTTTCTATACAACCTTGGCAGAACTAACTTCCCTTCCACCATCCCTGTACTTAAGTAGTGCCAACTGGTAAACAGTGGTGAGAATATAATTTGGGGAAAGAGTTCACAGCATCCTCTCCTTTCCCCCTGCCTTCACTCAGACCACAAGTTATGTGATAGCCACAGCATGGTTCTTATATGTGTTAATCAGAGTGGAGTTTTATTCATAGGGTTTGAGGCAAACCCTTTTATCCATTTTATTTTATGTGGGTTCATGCCTCAAGCTTTGTTATGAATTTGGAGAGAAACTTTTTAATGACTTGGAAACCAGGTAATTTCTTTGTTTGATTTTATTCATGTGGGCATGTCTGTGGGCAGCAGCTCAACACCTGAGAAATTATTTAGTCAGAGAGTCTGACCTACAGATTACATGAAGATCCAAAATGCACTTCAGCTTTGAGGGTATACGTATTTCAAATCAGATGAGAACTTTTTGGTTGGCCCCTGTCTTTAAAAGCAATTGGCCTACAGGGAACTCAAAACCCAACCCTAGTGTGCTTGAATCTTGCCCCAGGTTGGGCAGAAAAAAGTATGTTTAAGCGCGATGAACCTGAATTTGGAGCTGAAGCCTGATAAAAGGCACAGATTCCCCATAACTCTAATGTTAAGAATCTGATCTTGTTCCTGCTGAAGTCAACAGAAGTTTTCCCATAGGCTTATATGGTAGCAGATCCAGTATATGAGATTGTTAAATTATAAACATCATGTTGTTCCAAGAGTAGAAAACATAGCAACGATCTCATCACATCATGGCATTTACAATCTCTCTCTCTCACTCACACACACACACACACACACACACACACACACGAAGAATCCTGGATTTACACACAGAATCCTGGATTTACACATAACACACACACTCGGAAGAAGAATCCTGGATTTTCCAAAATATTTTCCTTTGTGAACCAGTCTTTAATTCAACAAAATAGTGCAGAGTGTATGAGTCTGTGTGTGTGCATTTAAATAATGTGTTGTATGACAAGGCAAAACATTTCAGAAAGATTTACTCAAACATCTAGATATAAAGGCTGACATTTTCTCAATGTGGCCTCTGTTTGCATCCATTTAGTTTTTGGCACATTATCACTTGTGCTTACAAATGATCAAATTTACATGTGCATGTCCCACTTATGGATTTAAATTAAAGGCAAATAAATGATTTAGACAACAGGGATTAATTTGTTCTATGTCTTATGTGACACCTTGCTACATCCAGATTGCTGAGACTCAAGTGCCTGCATTTTATCCAGGAGGATAGATGGCAATTTCCATTTTATAAGGGTTCATTTTTTGGTAACAAGGGAGGCCTGTAATAACCCATTTTTCTTGAATAGAAAAATTAATAGAAATAGGAATCAAGGAACTGAAATAAGTTGAATTCAAGTGATTCTACCCTCTTCAGAAAGTTTGGGAAATTCCCTTGGACATCTGTCAGGGATGGTCTAGACAGAGCTTGGTCCTGCCTTGAGGGCGGGGGGCTGGACTCGATGACCTCTCGAGGTCCCTTCCAGTCCTATTATTCTATGATTCTATATTCCTACTGTGTATGCCAACTACTTCAGAAAAAAGTATAAAATTGTAAGGATGAAATTCAGTTGTGAAGAGAGGGGTTAACCTTTAAGGGTGTCAGGGGAAAGGGGATTGGGAAGAGTCATATTTGAATCAGCTCCTGTTGACTTCCCGTGGCAGGATTGGATTCAAATATGACTCTTCCCAATCCCCTTTCCCCTCCCATGTTAAAGGAGCAGAGATCAACATGGCTGGAATTGCATTCATAAACATCCCTATTCATGCACTATTATCTTCACTGGTGATCTCTATAATGAGGTGCAGAGTTGTGGGAATGGTGCCTATTGTTTCATGGTTTGCTGTTGATATCACATACACATCTTCTTTGATAATATAAACTCTGGTTGTGGATTAGGGGTTATGGTTCCAATTGAACCACATTAGATATTCTACACCTTGTTTATAAAAGACAGCTTGGGCATTTTTGAGGCACACTCCAGAGTCCATGCTGCATAAGTGAGACCAGGATGCACATTAGAGCTGTGTTCTCTCCAGCACCTCAGGTCGTGTCGCTTTGCATTGAATCAAGTCATGTCACATCAGCGATACCACTATCGGTACTTATTCCTGATAGGCAATTCAGCGTTGATTTGGACAGCAAATATCCCAGCCACAATAATTGTATATAATGAGCAGATTAAGTATCGGTGAGAACCAGATATTTAAAAATCCCTAGCAAGTCTATGCCTTCAGATATTTAATACTCACATCGCTACCATTCATGCCATTGCACATATCTGAATGTATATTTACATATAAATATTTATAGATATGTGCATATGTTTAAATGTCTGTTTTGCCTGTACAGAATTGTTGCTGTCTACAGTAACTTGTAAATACAAATTCAAACATTTTAAAATGTGTTTTCCATGATGGACTTTAGCAGTATAGTTATATAGGATAGTTACAGGCCTATCATGTAAATCTTTATTCAGACATTTTTAAAATAAGTGTTGACAGATGGTTTTTAGATTGGGGTAGAAGGTAAAGCTTGCTTCCAACATTTACCTAGCCACCGTTTATTTTCAAAAAGTAGTGCAAGATTAAATGGTATGGCAATCTTTTTATTAGACATTCTACACCATTCTTCATTTACAAACATAAAATGCTGTAATTATCCCCTTATACAATATGCAGAAAGGTGCCTGCATTTTATCCAGGAGGATAGATGGCAATTTCCATTTTATAGATATATAGGATAAAAAGAATAAAAATAACTTCCACTGACTTTGCTGAGATTTAAAATGTTCAAGTGTCCCACATGTTGGATTAGAGTATTTTTTACATTTAACTTATTTTATTTGATTAGATTTACAATAATTTTCTCTTGAGTTCAGTGTACTTATGTATTATGCAGCACCTCTGAAAATGAGATCACTTTTGTATAGGAACCTAAAGGAGAAGTAAGCTTTGGCACCCAGCTTGAAAATTTTTGACTGTAAAGCTTGTTTCTGTTTATTATTATTTATAAGTGGTAGTATTAGTATTACAATAATTTATCTGGAGCTCATTCCTGTGACAAGGAGGTACCTTACAAGGTCTATGTTGAGCCAACCTTTAGTGTCTTCATGAGATGCTATCAGAGATTTTTAGATTTTATAGGGGGCAGGTTGCAGTGTATCGGTGCTGTGTACATTAAAAAAATTAATAAGTACAAATCTATTCTCTAGTGAGGCATTTGGGAGCAGAGTCAATGGAAGTCACACAACTTCAAAGGAAGTGGCAGCTGCTCAGTACCTCTGCAAATGAGGTCACTTTTATTTGGGAGCCTAACGTCAAAGGTATGCTATGTTTGCACAGCATTTTGGAGCAAGCCTCCGAGCCTAGGCTGACACACTTGGGCTAGCAAGGCTCACATTAGCAGTCTACCGATAGCTGAATAGACAGTGCTTTGAAGTTGTGGCTTGGGCTGGAGCTCAGGCTCTGAAGCCACCCCGCTCGCTAAGCTTCAGAGGTTTGACAAATCTTGTCCTTCCTGTTTAAGGTATATGAGAATATAGGAATGATATTGTTCCTAGGAATCCGTTACTTATTAGCAAAGCAGTGATAACGTGGGCAATAACAATTGGGATTGTATCCCTTTGGTATATATGGTCATGCCAATTTTCTTCCACAATTTGATCTGAGGAAGTGGGTCTGGCCCACGAAAGCTCATCACCTACTAAACCATCTTGTTAGTCTTTAAAGTGCTGCATAGTCCTGTTTTTTGTTTCAGCAAGACCAGACCTAACATGGCTACATCTCTATTACTGTAGTAAACTAGTGACGGCTGTCAGCCAGAAATTTCAGTTCAAACTTCTTGTCTGTACAGATAGAACCCTGCCACAGAATTCTTATTGAGAATGGCTATCAGGCTTGTGAAGTTTCTACAGTAATTTCAGTTTTAGCTAGTGACCAGAAATGTGAGAGTTTAAAAAGTCCATCTAGCAAACAAGTAGGCTTTTGTAGAATAAGCATTCAATCTGTCAATTTATAATATACCCACACCTTCAAAGTTGCATCTCAAGTGAAATTCACCCTTTCCTACATTGAAAAACCCACAAATCCTTATACTCATAGTCTACTGACATTACATAAAGTGATCATACAATAAAATTAACAAGCCTAGTTTTCGATACTATGCCTTGGTGTCTTGAAATGTCTTGGGTTTTAATTTAATTGATCAGATTGTTTGTTCTTCTTAATGTTTGTCTTTTACCTCCCCCGGGTTACTTGGGAGCAGGTCACACTCACAGGTGTGCCTGGGCGCCTGATGGTTTTAACATAAAAGGAGATCCTGAGCAACCCACTGATGATGTTGTTTAGTTGGGGAAACCGTATCCACCCCCTTGCTACTGTCCCTTGCTCATAAAGAACATATAATGGCAGTGCCTACCTGGCTGGCCCCGTAACACACTTACTGGTGTGCCTTGAGAACCTCCAGGAATAAACTTATTCCAACAATAAACTGGATCTAACTCCAGAACAACAATTACAAATCATGAATACTAATATACATCTAATAGATTGCATTAGAATGAACAACCTTTACTTAACTTAAAGAAACAGGATTTAATAAATTAACAGTGAATAACATCAATTAACAAAGTACACAGAAGTAAAAGGAACTTATCTAGTTGCCATTTGCCCTGCCAATATTTATTCCACCCCAGAGTGTGCACACCCCTGGACTCAGAGTCCCAGACTCTTGCTTGCATGGGCACGCTTGAAGAACTGCAGCTGTAATGGAGATTCTCTGTAGGTAGTATATATGTGGGTCCCAGCTATGCAGCAGCTCTGGTTCACTGGGTTGTCCTCTCTGCCTCTCTTTGAACCCAGAGTTAGCCTGTATCTCTGTGGTCTGACCCAGGCAGCATTTCCCCAAAGATGCCCAGTTACTCACAGTCTCCTTCTGTGTGCTGGATGCAGAGTAGCTTCTAGACACAAGTACAGCCAAATGGCCTCCCCTCTAGGGCAATCAGAAGCAGCCTGCTAGATCCCAGTTCCAAAGACTCGCTGTCCCAGTCTGTAACTGCCACATAACAGCTCCCGAACTGGATCAAACTCCTCCACAGCAGCCTAGCTCCCTTTCTGCTCCAAAAACAGACAGATGAGTCCACAGACTGCTGAGTCTTCCTCCACACACTGGGAGAGACTTAGATCTCCCACACAAGAGTCACTTCCTTCCTGTTTTTCCCAAGGGCTCATGGAAATTGTAGTCTGTGAGGCTGCATTGCAGCACACAGGGTCTTCCCAGAAAGTAAGCAGAGGCACCTTTAGTAAGGGGACTACATTTGTTAAAGAGGCATTTCTTTACTTAGTGAAATGTGATCTTTTTTGGAAGTCCAGTGGAACAAATATTCAACATGATGAACATTTTGGAGTGTACATGCTCTCACATCTGTTATTTTTCTTAATGTAAATCGGGGCGGGGAACCTAAGGCCCAGGATGCAGCCCCTAGGGTTGCCTGGATCTGGCCTCCCCCAGCAATGGGGAGCCTGTGCTAGCACTTCGGCCTTCTCCCTGCCCATAGCCCCCTATTCTGCGGGTCAGCAGCCCCCGATCCAAAAAGTTCCCCATCCCTGATGTTAATGTAAACACTTGTTCAGTTTTTCTTGATCAATTCATTCAGGCACTGCATTACTGAAACAATAATACTTCTTCACAAGGAATATATACATGTTGTTGTTGAGTAAAAAGCTGATGGTAACAACAGCACACATTTTTTTTAAAGTATGTTTTTTTAATGAGCATTTCCAAAACCTACAAACTGTTACTGCAGAAGAATCCCAGTTTTTTATTTTATTTTGGTTTATTGTCTTAATTTTACAGCATATTTTTAATAATGCAGTTCCATTGACTTGAGAGGAAAAGAGAGCTCAGAATACAGATCTATAGATTTTTTTCTTTGAGGTTAGATTTGGGAAAATGTGTTGAAGCAACTCAGGCACTTCATGGCTCCTCCTCATAAGAACTTCAAGATAATTACATTAACAGACACTGAGGAACTCTTGAGAAGTTAGGCCTGTCATTTTAAAGTAAGATCTCCATGACCTGCTGCTATAGACGCTGCTTTGAGTGGAAGCAGAAACTCAGGAACTAGAAATGACAGCTCTAAAGAGCCTCAGCATTCTAAATTAAATCGCTATTTAAAAACTGAAACTAATACTGAAGAGTCCTTTAATGGGATCTTTCATAATATATTTCTATCAATAAGTGCTCCCAAGTGCTAAAGCCTGCATTCAGAAATAGCAGAAATCTTTCAAGCCAGAGTTAAAAGAGGCTAATGGGTATAATTTTAAAATTAGAGCAAGGTATAATATGTCAGATGTTATCCTGTTGTCCAAATAATTAAGATAAGCTTGAGTTCTCCATTCCCAAAGTTGCATCAAAGTTTAGAAGGAATCATTTTGTGAACATTTGAATCTCCCATCAACAGCTTGCAATGTATCCTGAAAATATTCAAAGGAAAATCTATTTTTTTTAATCTGATTTAGGAAAGGTTGGGATAGCCCTGTTCAAATTTGGTAGAACCCTACGCAGCTGTTCTGAAAACATGTTTTCTATCCTGAGGGGGGAAAGCAAGGTTTTGGAATGTGTTGTTATTCTCACCAAGACAAAACAAGAAACCTTCTGAAGTGTTTCACAAGAAACAAGACCAAGACCCACTCCAGAATAGACTGGTGATAAGGGCACTCCATTGAAAATGAGGGAGATTTGTGCAACTGTCTGTCTGTGAGTCCATTTGTTCACTCACCACTCCTCTACTGGGGATAGTGAGCACAGGAGAGAGCTATACAGCAAAAGTGACCACTGGGGGCAGATGTGCCACCAAGGCCGTGTCCAGACTCAGGGGTTTTTTCGGGAAAAGTAGCCTTTTCCCGAAAAAACTTCCCCTGCGCCCAGACTCAAGCCGCGTTCTTTCGAAATTATTTCGAAAGAACGCGGCTTTTCTTTCAATGGCGGTAAACCTCGTTTCACAAGGAAGAACGCCTTCCTTCGAAAGTTCCTCTTTTGAAGGAAGGCGTTCTTCAATGTAAAGAGGCCGTCTTCGAAAGAGAGCATCCAGACTCGCTGGGTGCTCTCTTTCGAAAAAGCGGATTTCTCTTTCGAAAGATCCGCCTGCAGTCTAGACGCGATCTTTCGAAAGAGGCTCTTTCGAAAGATGCTTTCGAAAGAGCCTCTTTCGAAAGAAGCCTGCAGTCTAGACATAGCCCAAGGGAGTGGCCAGCTGGGGATGGGGCTTTCCCATGGACCAGATAAGTGTCTCCCCACCTCAAAGCCCTACTCCTGGGCCCCAGTGCCATGCCCTCCACCACGGGAGCACCTCTGGAGCCAGGCAATTCAGCCACAGCCATTGTTGCACCCAATGCCGCCAGGACATCCAGTTCAGCTGCAGTTGGCTGGCCTGCATGGCATCCCGCTGCACCCAGCCCGGACCTGGGGAAAGCCAGCGGGAGGCTTGTGTAGGCCCACCCCTCCCCCCATCCGCTCGCCCACTGCCCTCCGACCCCAGGCTGGGTGCACCACTCTGGCCCTGGGTCGAGCACCTCCCCTACAGTCCCATCTCCCCACCCTGGTCCCAGGCAGTGCCAATGAAAGAACTGTGCAGCCCTCCCCCTCCTCCCCCCGCCTATTCTGACCCAAGGCTGGACCCAGGCAATGCCAGATAAGTCTTCCAGTAATTTACTGAAGTAAACAAGTTGTCTATATTCTGGTCCCATACTGTAGAAATATTTTTCATAAATGAAATGTTATCCTCAATGCTTATAAGAAACTTCATTATACATACTTTTTATCTGCTGCATAGTGGATTAAGGCCTCATCTGACACAGCAAAAGAATTTAGCTCAGTGTTCCTAACAATAGTATTCCAGGGGTTTGGGAGACATTTTCTCTCCAGTTAGGATGAGAAAAAAAAATCTGTATCCTTTTTCCTTCCTGAACATATTTTGGGGGCACATACCTAAGACCAGAATAGATCATGTACTCCTTTGTAAGAGGGTTTTTGTTTTGTTTGAATAAACCTTACTCAAATATACATAAAACAGAATGAAGACTAAATATGATGTATCCTCATCTATTGTCTCATCTATGGCAGTTGCATTTTCTGTTCAACACAATAGAACAATTTGGGCACTGTGTCACTGGGCATCTCTTCAGAACTGATGAGGAGAAGGAGCTTCCAGTCTTGGCCCATAAACAGACAAATGAGGTTCAGGTCTTTATAGAAGTGCTGGAACAATTTGTGTAGTGGGGGTTTTGAAAGCCATTGAACCAAACTGTAAACCCTGTATAAAATGGAAACCACTTCAAGTCAGAGTTTACAGTTCCAGCACTTATGGGTCCAGGTCCTGGCCTTTGTTTGCCACCTTTTCCAAGATAATTTTCTTCACCTCCTTCTCACAGTACAATACAGCCGACTCAAACTCCTATGTTTCTTCCCTCTTTGTCTGAAGGAATTTAACACCATCTGGCTACCTTCCCTTTAGGTACAGAGTAAACCCTCCCTTCCCATCTTGTAGGTCACCCATCTCCATAGTAGGTTATCATACAACCCATTGTATCCGTTTTTATGTCTTTACCTTTGCAATGCCCCTGTGAGATAGGGAAGTGCTATTGTCCCCATTTTCAAGGTGGGGATTGAAGCACTGAGAAGCTAAGTATCTTGCCTAAGTCTATGAGGGTGTGTCTACACAGTAAAGTTATTTTGGAATAATAGCCGTTATTCTGAAATAATTATGCAAGCATCTACACAGCAATTCCGTTATTTCGAAATAATTTCAAAATAACAGATGGCTTATTCTGACTTCTGTAAACCTCATTCTACGAGTAATAATGCCTATTCCAAAATAGCTATTTTGAAATAAGGTATATATAGATACTCCACTTCAGCTATTTCAAAATAGCCCCTCTCCAGGGCCATTATAAGTTATTCCTCCTAGGGCTCTAAATCGAGATAGCACTTCTACATTAGAGAAGCCTGCCTCGGACTAATTTTGAGGCTTCCCTGCAGTGTAGACATGCTATTTTGGAATAAGCTATTTTGGAATAACTATTCCAGAATGGCTTATTCCGAAATAACTGTGCAGTGTAAACATAGCCTGACAGAGCAAGAAATTGAATGTGGGTCTTGTCTACTGCCTGAACTAGCCATTCATCTGGCTTCAGAGATGCTCCATTCCAGGAATCCTTTTTCTGATGGATATCTTCTAATCTCTTGTGTCAGTCTGTTCCTTCAGCCATTCTTCAGCACCAGCATGCTCCCTAGCACGTGTGGTTTGGTTTATACAACCAGGAGCAGTCTCCCACAGGACATCTGAATTCCCAGAGTTAGAATCTTCCCTTGGTATTTAGATACATAATTGTTCTTTTACATATCCAAGTGTGACTCGGAGTATCGCTATGAGGGATTTGACCATCCTGCTGAAATGACCATTTGAAAATTGGTCCATCAGTAAGAATGCTTAATGCATGTGATGATGTATATTGAGCATGTCATTATGGCAGAAGAAGTGAAATTTGTAGACAGCTGGAGAATTGTACATGAACCCTGGAATTAATTATTCACAGGAAAGAACAAATAATAACTATATCAATACATTTCCCATGGTTTTGCAAACAGAAAGCTGTGGAGATTGTTATTCATTTTCAGTTGACATCCATTTAACTTAATCATAGGGTCAAGTTCCAGACTGTGATTTGTGTTTTGTTGCCTATTCTTTGAATTTACGAACCAGTAGAAGCAGTGTGTTTTTTCTCATATTTGGGGTCAGTAGTTAAATACCAGTTGAGCTGAAGTAGCATGAAGCAAGAAGGTATCTTTCTAATCTAAACAGCCAAAATAGAGGTTTGATCCCATTCCCTTTAAAATCAAAGACTGAACTTTCATTGTCCTCACATAGAGGCAAGATTAGGGTACCTAGACCTGAGCCACTCTTATGCACCTAAGAAGGAAATACAAGCATAACTCCAAACGATGGGGCAATTGTGTTCTTCAAGACAATAGAGTTTCCTTTGGGATTCTTAGACACATACATTCTCAAAGCGGCCAGTGCATCAGAAATAAAAACCTCTCTGAAGAAGTGCTTAAGCACTAGGGATAAACTAGAGTATTCCTGTGTTAGTATGGTAGCATTTATATATTCATTTAGTGCTGTATTTTTGTGTGCCTCCATGTTCATCAGTGGTTTTACCATGATCTTTTGTTTCTTTCTCTTTTTTTTTTCAGCTGGTTAATAATCCACTAGCAAGTCAAGCAGCAGCGGCTGCAGCAGCCGCAGCCATGGGCTCAATAGCAAGCTCACAGGCCTTTGGCAATGCACTCTCCAGTCTTCAGGGGGTCACAGGTCAACTAGTCACTAATGCACAAGGACAGGTGAGTGGAAGATGGAGAAAACAGTGAATTCTTATGGCAGATTGATCTTTGGAGAAAAATGAATTTCTTTTGCATGACAGCAATTTGTAAGTGCACATATTGAAGATAAATAAGTAATGTTTACCGGGAAAGATAAGAAACAGAAATGTTTAGGGCTGGGGAGGAGGTTTTTTACAGTGAAAATGGTTCCGCTTTTGCTTTTTATATTACAAACTTGGGAAGAGATTACAATCATGTAACCATGTGGTATTTTTAAGTGTGAAGATTGTTGCTGAGTCTCACTATGCTAATTCAAGAACCTGATAATTCTCACCCCCACCCCCAAAAGTCTCTCCCTGTTTCTAAGCACAGATTTAATACCTGAAATGAATACTGAAGTTTTGTAATACTAAGACTGCATTATTTTTTATAAACTATAACATTCATTAGTATGCTATCAAGTGTGTATAAAAATACTCCACAGTAGTCAAAATAAATGAACAAAGCACATTTTGTAATGCAGTATCTTAGATTTAGTACGATTGTTTGCTCATTGGTTACAGACTCCCAAAATTCAGCAACTTGAAATGGGTCTGCCAGTCATCAGTGCAAATTCAAGAGGCTCGGTTGTCTTTTAAAAGTCTTTTACTATTGTGTTTTTAAACATGATAATTTGTAAATTTTTGAGCTGTCTAAAAGGGAAGTTTCATGTTATCATGCTTATACAGAGGGGTTTATCTGTGTTTATTGAAGTTGATATCATTCTGGTCCTGCTATAAACTGGAATTCAGAAAGGTATGCACATGAGTAATCCCATTGCCTTCATGTTCTTAAATACCTTTCTGAATGATGATCACTGACTGGCTTTATTCTATCATGTCAGTAACAAAAGTCATGAGACTCTTTGTTTCACTGCAAATAGTAATATAATTAAATCACTATAGTAAGTGTAATAATATAGTTTAAGATTAGTACTGCTCACTTGGTACTCTGTACCATAAAAACAAACCTGTTATTTGAATAGACACTAGTAAAATGAAAAAAAATCAGTCTGATAACAGACACTTCAATAGATGTTTGATAGACTGATACAGCCCTGGATATCAGTAATTATAAGTTACAGTTTTTGACATATAACTTAAAAAAGCACCAATTGTAAGTTGTTCTTTTCTTCCTCATAATTTTATGTCACTGATTTTTTTGTACTAGAGACAAAGGTTATATTTTTTCGGATCTGTAAAACAATAGAAAACAAAAATGATATCCTTAAACTTTATGGGGATTTTTTTTTTACATAAAGCATAAGATGCATCCTGAGCTTTGGTCTCCCCCATCTAAGTCCCAGAAAAAATGCTGACCTTGTTATATTTACTGGGTGGGTGCTGAATTGTTCCATCACTACCCCGAGGGTTGAACGATGGAGCTTGTCAAAGTGAGGCCTTATCTAATGAATCATCTTATCGCAGGTGCACACCACACATATTAAAGGAGGATTGTATGAACAATGTGCCCTCTACAATAACCTTTCAATGTCTACTTTAACCCTTGTTTCAATCCCTTTTCATCAAAGGATCATTTTATGCAGCCAGCTTTAAATGGAGGCTCTCAAAAGCCTATTAAGATTTCTGGAGGCATGGGGTATTGGTATGGAAGAAAAGTTGGTTATAATACCTATAATTCATAGTCAGATCACCTCCATCTAGAAGGCCTGCTTCTTTATATCCATGCTCCAGAAATAGTACATATCCTTCTCTCACAAGAGACACTTAGCTCCTAAGATGTTAATTGTGAGAGTTGAAGATATACATTCACACCAGCTTTTCAGTACTTTTTCCTTACGTGTTCTCTCCAGAAAACAAAAAAGTGAAGAATGTATGTAAGCCACGTGATATAAACATAATACTAATTCTTTAATCAGTGAATGAAACTATATAATCAGACCAAGATACTGCTAGCTAGTCCACACAGGTAAAGGAAAATCCAGTAACTCCACAGGTTTCAGAGAAAAAGAGAATCTTTTTCTATTGTTAAATAAAATTACAATGTCTTTCTGTCTACTCAGCTCTTTGAGGAAAGGGACTGCCTTTTTGTTATGTGTCTGTAGAGTGCTTAGCACAATAGGGCTTTGGTTCATGGATGGCACTCCCAGGCACTACCACAATTGTAAATAAATAGTAATTATAATAATAATAAAAATAAGGAAAGTGCTTTCTGTAGAAGCCATCTGTACATTAGTCTACTGCTTAAAACATGCTTCTTAAGCCCATGTGACAGGCATATTGGATTTGAGACTGAGGAGTTCTGTTTTCAAATGAATTACATCCTAGCAAAAATGGTGGGTCTGATTTTTAAAACTTAATGCTCAATCTGAAACCTTTTATGGGGTCCTGATTTGCAGAAAGTGCAGAGTATAGTACTTGCCTTCTGAAAATCAGGCTCCTTCAAAGTTTTGAAAATTTAGGCTCAGGGAAGTAATCATTCATATGTGCAAATATTTTAATTGCATACCTCTATCTTTTAAAGATATAGGTCTTGTATAATTGTCGACTAAATACATGGTGACCCTTTATCCCTTGTAACACAGTAATATAATATTGGTCAAATCTGAGATCCTACTGCAAATCTAGGGGAAAACTGCCTTATGGGTGACGTATGGCTTGACCTTTAACTCCATTTTTATGTTCAGACTGTCCAGATTATACAAGCATGACCACCTTTTATGCAGCAAAATTGTATTTGTTTATTTTTGGAATTTAAAAATGTTGGTATGATCTCTTTTCTTATGCCACTACTTCTCCTTTGAGAAGCCTGAGTTTTTCCACAACCAAATATCAGAAGATTTTATCAGTTGGATAAAAAAAATTACATCACCTGATTACTTTGTTATCCTATAAGTAGAAAAGTCTATGTTAATTGTCTAAATTAACAGGCAAATTAGGTTATCTGTCTTCAATGTTAAGAAGCCCATTTGTTCAAAACCACTAGGCTACTGGTGTCACTTACACACTTGGAATTATTTCAGATGCAGAAAAATAGAAGATTTTTAATTACTCTACTGCATGTAGATAAAAGAAACAGATACAAAAGCATTCTTATTCTGATGGTTACTACAAAAGGCTACCCCAACCTTGTTTTTGTACTTGACTAAAATACACAACTGAATTCCGCCCTCAACTACACTCATGCAATCCTGTTGGCTGCAGCAGGATTTACATGGGTTTTAAGTGAGGGTGCACTGCAGCTTAGGAAATTCAGTCATTTTATAGTAAAGGCAAAAGCTTTTTAACAGGAAAAATACTCATTTTGACAACCTGAGGGATTGTGAAACAGAAATGGAAGAACATAGCATGATAAAAAAGTGATATCTAATAACATTATAAAATTGTGTTCTGATTAGGAGAGAACAAAAAGCACTAATATTCCTTTGTTGGCATTAATGTAAGAATAATGTCAGTGTTAATATACATGAATTATGAACATATTAATTATACAGTGGATTTAAAGAATGATCTCAGTGTCATTTAAGAATACCATCTTAAGGACTCAGTCTACATTGAACATGTGCCTATCTTCTTAGATATGAAAACCATCTACATGTAGAGAGTCTTAGGTGCAGTTCACAGAAATTAACATACATAACTATCTGTAGAGATTTTTAATCTGCAATTAGCTTGCAAAACTAAACAAAGAGCGTGGCATTGTTGATCCAACTCAATAATAGAGGTACTTTGGCTCTCATTATTCTGATGAGCGCACACATTTGCTCTTTGAGCTTCTTGATAGTAAATGGTGCTAATGAGGCCTGATGGATTCTCTGCTCCTAACAAGGCTCTCAGCAGTGAGAGTGATTACAATGGAGATAGATTTGATGGGATGCGCTCGCTTTTGTAGTGTCTCAGCTGCTGACACTCTGCGACATAATCAGGTCACAGAGCCGGTCACAGCCATCAGCGAAAGCCATAGCTCTATCCCTCATTATTAAAGTGCATTATTCAGTTCCAGGCCTTCACAATACAGCCAAGGGCCTTTTTTTTTAAGCATCAACTCTCAAACACAAAGGTTAATAAAATAAAACACTTCATCAGCTAAAAAAGTAATAAATTAAAGAAATGGAAATAAAGCATTCCCTTTCAAATCCATTGAAGGGTCACAATTAAATAAGATGGGGAATTTTTATCACTGTGTGCTATATATGGCACAGTCTAATATGTCGTGAGCCATAAAAACCAGGGACAGAAAGCAGAGTAGGATTGCGACTCTATGTAGATTGATTTGCTAAATAGTAAAGTATCTCCCATTCAAAAAGAATCACTCTCAATGCACTTTTTGTTCAAGTGTTATTGCTATTTTCGTGTTCTCTTACAACTTTTTTTCCCTTTGGTATGTCAAGCACTTGCCTATAAACTAACCCTCAGTTTTAATGAATCTCTTTTGTTCTTAAAAATTTTGGGACTAGTATAAGCATCACATTAATGTATTTAGTCCTAAACTGGATTATAAATTATAAGGCACAATGTTATAAGTGTTCTATTTCTGAAAGACCATACAATGCCCTTCTTTTGAAAAATGCAGTGTCTGCAGCAAGATATGCTAGAAGTTAATTGCAGCATTTTATTTCTGTTCTAGATATGTGCCCTATAGTTGCCTCTAACCACAGAGCCTGTCTATATAAAGAAGTTGCACCAGCTTAATTTGAAGTGTGATTTCAAATCAGCCTAGTTAAACTGGTGCAAAAGTCCAAATGGACATTCTTATTTTGGTTTAAAATCAGGCTTATTTTGGGTTGGTTTACATAAATACACTGCTCTTAAACTGAAGTAAGAGTGTTCAGACAGCAGTATAAACTGATTTAAAATTAAATCAAAACATTTTCAATTAAGATCTGTGAGTAGACAAAACTTCTCTCAATAAACAATATCTTAATTGTTCATGCATGACAAACAATATAATGGATTTTTCCATTTTCTGACCTTTAAACTATAACACTACTAGTTAGTGAACAGGGGTGTAAGGGTCTGGTGGAAATGATGTCCTTGTGAAAATGACAATCTTGCTTACCCCAGTGTAAGGACTGTGCACGTTTAGTCGTACTAGTGATCTCAAAGAAGTTGTGAAGTTTTCCCATTGCCCAGCGTCTGTTGTGCACCAGCCAGCCGAGCTGATTGGCTGTGGAGGAGAGCAAGTGCATGTTCCATTTCTTTAATTAATGGCAAGCATGAATTTGTTACTCTTCAGGGAGTTCTGGAGCCACAATGACTGTGTGAGGTACAATGTCTATCAGAGCTGCCTCTGAGGCCTTACAGTTCACATCACTCTGCAAATGTGCCAGTGCCTTGTTCTGTGTCCACACTACACCTTTTCTTAAAATTTCCCACCATGGCTTCCACCGCTGGAGCTGCACATCCAGGCCTGCTGAGGGGGCAGGAGAAACAACTGCCCCAGGGCCCAGAGATTCTACAGGATCAGCCAGAGATTCTGCAGCAGCAGCCAGAGCCTGAGGCTCTTTTAATCGCCACTGGGGGGAGAGGGCTGGCATGGCTGGGGGGCTGGCGTAGCTTATTCTGGGTGGCACTGAGGGCCCAGTCCCAACCCTTCTAGGAGCGCAGAGCAAACCCATCCCCCCCCCACACACACCTTGACCAGGGTCCCATCGTGGCTGTCGGCTCCCATCAGCACAGCTGATAGCTCAGATGGGAACACTCGTGTCTGTTAGTGCTAGCCATCAGTGTTTTAAATGCCAGGCCATCTCACACTGGTCACAGCCATCTAAAACACTGTTGCCTTCTCTATGCTACCATTACCACTGGCTGGTTTGCTTTGATAAACGCTGTGCCACTGTTAGGACTAACAGCCATTTCTTGGGGAGCCCACTGCCAGAATACTCTACTGTGTATTTCAAAAGATACTGCGGATTGGCGCTCCCATTGGTCACACTCTTTTTTTCCCCTCCAAATTTGATCAGACTGCGCATTTACAGCTCTTGGAGACCATAGAAGGGGTGCATCTCTCTCTGAATGCTTTTTTGGGCAGAAAAGAGGCTCAGCCTGTCAAGAAAGGTCAACTGAAAGAGAGATTTGCTCCATTGGCTTCTCCTCAAAACTATGTAATGAAAGGAACATTTGTTTGTGGAATTATTTTGTTTGCTGAATGTGTATTTTTTACTACTATCCTGCCTTAAGCTTGTAAAGAATATAGAGCAGGAAATGGGTGATATATATGGTCAAGATCTTTAGTTTGTGTACACTGGTTGTGTTTTTGGCTGGGGGATAGTTATAACAGAAAACTTGTGGATGTTTGAAAAAAATGATCCTCAAATAAATGAGCAATTTCAGATAAACCAATTGAAACAGAAAGATATTTTGGGATCACAGATATCCCATATTTCATGGAAAAGATTCTAACTTCCTCACAGGAAAAAAAAATGTTTCAGAAAAGGGAAGAAAAATTTAGAAGGACACTATCCAAATGAGCATCCCACCACCATGACCACTCAGCATGTTTGGATACCCACGCACTCTGGGGAAGAGGTCAGCTTTAAAAGAGGAGGCTGCAACTCTTTCCTTCAAAACCTCAGACAAATGGGTGTTAATCTATAGATCGGATACTGAAGGGAATGTAAACATATTTCCCGGAGCAGATTCTTCTTACTCTCAAAGAAGGCCCAAACAAAGAAGCTGATATGGGAAGCTAAATCACACATACTGAAAATTGTGAGGTACAGAGGGAATACCCTTGGAAGTGAATTTGCATAGAATTTACTCAATTTTCTGATAACCAAAAGATATGGGAGAGTGAAAACCGTATAGGATCTCAAGTCAAGTCTCTAAATAGAGAAAGGAAAGGAAAGGTCCATATGGAGATTCTATCAACATGAAAGTAGTCAGTATTCATATACTCCTATCAAAAGTGTCCCTTATATTTCCTCATTACAAATCTTATTTCCAGTATAAAATTTGATCTTTGGGTTTATGACCTCTGGCCTGAGTGTTTACTAAAGTGCTTATAAGTGAGGGGTAACATTTTCAAAAATATCTTTGTCCCCTTTTCAGAAGAAGCATAGGGTTAATCTATGCAGCAAAAATAAATAAATAAATAAACCCATCATTGCAACAAGTCTCAGAGCACAGGTGAATTGACTCGGGCTGTCACGGCTTTCACTGCAGGCCTTAAAATGGATGTTCAGGCTCGTCCTACAGCCAAGTCTTAGAAATCCTGTAAGGCAAGAGAATCTCAGAGTCTAGGCAGGAGCCATAAGCCCAAATGTATCTGTCTGTCACTAGAGGCTATGGTGGCTTTTTTGTTATGTTGACATAACCTTGGGGATTTAGGAACCTACATGCCATTTATTTTCAGTGAGAGAGGGCCTCGTGAGTGCCTAACTTACATAGGTGTTTTTTTCAAATTTTATCCCTGATCTAATGAGTACTCTTTCTCTCTCTCTCTCTCTCAAGCAGAACACTCAGTACACATCTATCTATTCCTTCCTCAGTAAGATGCTAATCTGAGATAACTCAGAAGAGAAGACGAGATTGGCTTACCTGCTTGGCTTTCCTATCAGTACTGGAAACACAGCCATAACTCAAAGAACAATCAATCTGTTCAGCACCTTGAGGGGTAATAATACAGTAAAGGCCATTTTCATATTTAAGGAAAAGCATATCAAACCCATATCAGACCATTTAGATGGTTCTCAGATCACCAAGGTCATAATCAGAGGCCAGTTCAGAGGTCACAGTGAGACTTCTGGGAATTCAGGCCTCTTTGGGTGAGTCTGTACTGCACTGTTATTTCAAGATAACTAGCTTTATTTCGAAATAACAATGAGAGTGTCTACACAGCCATTCTGTTATTTTGAAATAATTTCAAAATAATGGATGGCTTATTCCTCATACTACGAGGAATAACACCTATCCCAAAATAGCTATTTCAAAATAAGGCGCGTGTAGATGCTCCACTGCTGCTATTTTGAAATAACCCCTCACCAGGGCCATTTTAAATTATTCCTCCCCAGTGCCTCCTAGGGCTCTAAATCGAGATAGCATGTCTACATTAGGGAAGCCTGCCTCGGACTAATTTTGAGGTTTCCCTGCAGTGTAGATATGCTATTTCAAAAGCTATTTCGGAATAACTATTCCAGAATAGCTTATTTCAAAATAGCTATATATTGTAGATGTACCTTTAGTGTCCATACCATAACATGCAAATCCACTTGAAGTATGGCTCATCATCTCAGACTTTCAGAGGTAGCTGCCCCTAGAATGTTCAAGATAGTCTTCTCCTGGAAAAAAAGGCGAAGAGGAAAGTATAAGCCATGGATATATGCGTATTGCAAAGTGGAAATGCTTGTGTGACGGACTGGCTCAGAGCCAGTGATTATTCAAGGAAGCATAGAGAGCATCAGTTGACTAGTGTTTGTGACCATTTCACTGGCATTTGAAAACATAAAGGATGAGACACAAACAGGTGAAGCCTGGTAGTGACAGAGAACACAACAGCAGCGGCATACATCACAGTCAAGGGGGAATGAAATCTTGGCTCCACAGAAAGGCAGCCCAACTGATGAACTTGGAAGAGAAAAACCTTTTCATCCTTGAAAGCTCTTCATGTTAAAGGAGAGGAAAACTGCAGCAACTAATGGGGGGCAGACCCACCCACTACTCTAGGCATAGCTCAGGGACGCTGCAAACAGCTGCTTCTTGCTGCCTCTTCCTTCCCACTCACTGTTATCCATTTCCTGGGCCACTTCTCTACTGTCCCAGTTCCTTCTGTTCCTGCCTCTGGGTTCCACTCTTTTGCCCTCTTCCCAAAGTCTCAAGCCTACAAGTCCAGACAGCACATCAGGAGCTCCCCCTAGCTTTCTCCCTGTCCCTGCTAACACTTCCCCTTTCCTAGTGGCTGGTGTCTCTCAACAGCAGACTCCTTCACCTTGATCTGCAGTTCTCTTTTATCTGAGCTGGCTGGGTCCTGACTGGCAGTTCCAGCCAACTCCCTCATTGTCTGCAAACCTCTCTTCCCCCATCCTAAATGGCTGTTTCCCAACCAGCCTCCCTAGGCTCTTTTCACCCCTTTCCCAGGGCCACAGCAGGGTAGGTGCCCCATCACACACCATGACAATTCTCCATTAGGAAGGTTTTGCATGCTCTTGTCATAGATCTAGAAATGGCCTAGAGAATTCCTCTATTTCTTTTCCACTGGGGGGAGAGGAAAAACTTAAAAAACAACAAATAGTCTAGTAGCACCTTAAAGACTAAGAAAACATGTAGATGGGATCATGAGCTTTCGTGGGCACAACGTGTCATCTGAAGAAGTGGGCTGTGCCCACGAAAGCTCATGATCCCATCTACATGTTTTCTTAGTCTTTAAGGTGCTACTAGACTATTTGTTGTTTTTTAAGTTTTTCCTGTTACAGACTAACTCGGCTAACCCTCTGAAGCTTTTGGAAAAGTTGTACAGAACATTAAAGCAGAATAAGCTGGGGTCATCCTAGTTGTTCTGTATTTCACTGGGCATTAGATCAGATTGTTATAGAGTGCAGCATAAGGGTTTGTCTGCTCTTTGACATGAAAGCATAATTGTCACGGGTATCAAAGGGAGTTTTGTGTGCATGTGTATACAAATTGAGAATGCACCAAAGAAATATGGGTTTAAAAGTACCTTTGCTGATGCTGTTCAAGATATCTAATTTTTAAAAGACCTTTTCAGTGAAATTTGCAGATTGATATTTCTTATAGAAAATGAATGTAGGAAAAGTTATATGACAATGGCAAAAATTCAAAGAAAGAGTTTCCCTCTGTGGGGTACAACATAGATTTAATTAAAACAAAGAAAACAGTAGAATCCCTTAAACTACTGTCTTGTTCCTTTCTACTTCACTGTGGAGATTCTACACGGAATCTTTCTGGCTTCCTGCCGCATATTTAAGGAAACAATACACACATCCTCACAGTCTAAAAATCCACTTCTCAAGAAATAATTTAATACCAAGACACCACGCACCCAGTAGCCAAATAAACATTCATTTTAATTTTTGATGCTTCAAATACTCTGACAGCCAACTTTCAAAATAAATGGTTTGTCTTAGAGGTTGGATGTGTCATATTAGCATCCAACCTACAGATGAGAAAAGAAAAATAGATCAGAGAGTGATTGGGACATCAGGGAGACAGTTGAGCAGGAGATGAGAGAGGCCAGGTACAAGTTATAATGTTAAAAAAATAGCTAGCTATCAAGGAAGAAATTGTATAAATAGGCCATTGCAGCCCAACTGGGAAAATAAAGTTTAATTTTAACATGTTAACCTCTCCAGAGACCTGATCCTCTCCCCCAGACATATGTGTCTCCTTGCAAGACACATATGTTAAGCCATGACACAGCCTAGTTGATGCGATGGAGGCCTAGATAGACAGACTGAACGTAGAAGCCCATGATATCGGACTCACATAAAACAGTAGCCCACAGCAGGAAGTACCATCCTTTTGGCATATGGTGTTACAACCATCAGACAGAGCCCATCAAGTTAACTATCCTTTTCCTGGCTTTCATTCCAGATTTCTCCTCTTTGTCCTACTCAGTCGCTTTGTTAATTTGATTACTTGTAGTTCACTGTTTAATCTTTTCTGTCTTTTCTTTCGTTATTTCCCTCTTTAAGGAGAAAAGTAAAACGCTGTGCACCTTTAAATACAGCAGTGGATACTCAGCCTTCTGCTGAAATATTTCTCAGGGACATTTGGGTTCCAAAATAGGCTGATCAGGGCCAGATTAAAGAATTTTAGGGTTCTGTGCACAACAGCAATTGCGATCCTACTGCCTTTCTTGCCCCAAAGGGTAGAAGGCAAGTGTGGGGACAGAGACAGGGTTGGAGTACAAGGCCACAGTACACTCACTCTAGAGCAGCTCCTGTAGTGCGAGGATGGCCAGGTTCTCTGCTCCAGCCACACCATAGCATGTAGGCAGGATCTCCCCAAACCTTTCCTGGCCTTGGGTGGTTTCTTCTTGTTTTTAGGGGTTTTTTTTTGCTGGGGGCAGATAGACAGCATTCCCCCTCAGTGGTTGGGAGGGCCTGGGGATGAGTACCACATTCAAGTGCACCAACCCTGGTTAATTGAAGCCTGATCCATTTCCTCTCTGCCATCCTCCCCACTTCAGCCCTTGCCTTCAACTTTTCCCTAGGCTGTGACATAAGGGATGGTGTTATGAACCAGGCCACAACTTCATTTACTTACCAATGGGGAGGAGTGTTTATGCCAATCTCCTCTCACACACCCGGCACTTAGCTGGGTCCATTGAAGAGTTAAACGAGTCCCACTGTAGAACCATGAACTCAGGCAAGACCCTCTTTGTAGAGTCACAGAGTTTTAAGGCCAGAAGGGATCCCCAGATCATCCAGTCTGACCTCTTGTACATCACAGGCTGTCCAGTGTGCACAGCCCTGCACGTTAAACACAACTGTTAGGGCTCTTGTCTTATGAAATCTCTCTCCCTTCCCCTGCCACAAAGCAAAGTAGACTGTACCAAGGAGGGCCTTGATTTGCAAACCTGACGCTTACACTGCTACACTAAATATTATGCTAGTAAACAAATTTGTTAGGTTTGAACAATGTTGTATATCTGTCTGGCATACACAGGAATGCAAGCCAAACTTTATGGGAAAGTTCTTACTCAACAGTATAATGTATCCAGGATTTCAGATACAAAATCACATGAGTAAATATAGTACAACAATTCCCGTTTTTCTGAATACAAATGAAAACACAGGTGAAATATTATTGAGTCAAGCTCAAATGTGTATAATGCAAATTCAGCAATGGAAAGGGTAGCTGGTAAACAACATTTATGGTAGAAAGTAGCACCCAGGGCTTCCTCCTGCCTTTTATTTCTCCTTAAAACCACATGCAGTAAAAAGACAGCAAACATGAATGATGCATGCCTGGTTTCCTCGATCACTGTAGTCTTTGGCAACCACACAAAGGTAAAAATGTTTAAATCGGCATTGTACTATCCAGAAAAATGATGCAAAAGGAGCCCTCAAAGAATACACAAGAAGGGGAGATAAATGAGCATCATGTCAAGAAAGCAATTTCCTTCACAGAGTTTGTACAGAACATGGAAATTTGACATCCAAGAGCTGCTTAGGGATTCTTTCTTATAAGTCTTCAGTCTGCATCATTCCTGAGCATTTAAAATAATATCAACAAAATTAATTCTTAAGAGTTTTTTAAGGTATATCCTTGCCAGGGAAATGTATCAAGATATTACTAGCCAAGTTGAAGTAATTTAATGGAAGCACACTGTTTCCATGATTATAAGTACATTAGATAGGGGAGAGCAAAGTGGTTTTGTGTTGTATATGTTGAACAGAAGTTGCATGCTCATGAACCTTTCTTGAGATCTGAGAGGTTTGTTTGTTTGTTTGTTTTCACCGGTGGCCTGTAAAGAAGGAAAAAAGTGTTTTGCTGGTGTATAAAGAAGGCATTAGTGTTTGAATAAAGAAATTAATCTACTTTTTGTTAGCGCATACAAATTCATATCATAGATAACATTTTTCAAAAGAGCCTAAGGGTGCGTCTATTTCACCCATTATACCCAAATAACAATGCAAGCATCTACACAGCAATTCTGTTATTTTGAAATAAATTCAAACTAATGGATGGCTTATTCCAACTTCTGTAAACCTCATTCCACAAGGAATAATGCCTCTTCCAAAATTGCTATTTCAAAATAGTTGTAGTGTGGATGCTCCACTGCTGCTATTTTGAAATAGTTCCTCCACAGGGCCATTCATAGTCATTACTCCCAAGTGCTCTCTGGGGCTCTAAATTGAAGTAGCATGTCTACATTAGGGGAGCCTGCCTCTAACTCATTTTGAGGCTTCTCTGTAGTGTAGATGCGCTATTTCGAAATAAGCTATTTCCAAGTATTTCTTCCAGAATAGCATATTCCAAAATAAGTGTGCAGTGTAGACATACCCTAGGTGACATTGGATGCCTATGGCCTAATTTTAACAATTACTTTGGATTTAGTGCTGAAGTCATTTTTGAAAATGGGACTTGTGCGCTTTTGAAAACTTTACCCTTGGGCTCCTAAGTCATTCAGATATTTTTGAGAATTATACTCCTTGTCTACTCCATTTTTCCTGAATGTCTTTATGGATGACTAGGATACCAGTAGGATTACAATATCCAACGTAACAAGGTACTGAAATCTGAGCAACTCAGAAGTGGAGTGATATTTAGTCAGACTTTTATAATTGTTGGATTTCCTTTGGATTTGGCATAATTTTGTTAATATCTGTTTATCTCAAATAAGTGGTTAAGCAGCTGTGGGGAAAGTTCTTTCTGTTCAAAATTCAACATGTCTGACCTTGCGCTTAAGATCTGAGAAATTGTTCCAACCATTATCTGGTCTTCAAACAAATATCAGTAGTAAAATAAAATAAAGAACACTTGATACTCCCGAGATTTCTGTGGTTAAAAATAAGTCACAATTTAAAATAAAAAATAAAACAGTAAATGCATGGAGGCTAGGCCCATCAATAGCTATTAACCAGGATGGACAGGCATGGCATCCTGAGCCTCTGTTTGCTAGAAAGCTGGGAATAGGAGACAGGGAATGGAATACTTGATGACTGCATTTTCTGTTCATTCCATCTGGGGCACCTGGCACTGGCCACTGTTGGAAGACAAGCTACTGGGCTAGATGGACCTTTGGTCTCGTTCAGTAGGGCCATTCTTCTTATGTTCTTATGCGGCCTTCATTATCAAACATTAAGAAATGGAAAAGGGCACAATCCTTTTTTTTTAATCACTTTTTAAATTTCTGTGTACCTCTGCTTTTTTTTGTTTTAGACAGGAAAAGGGAAGTATGGTAATTACTCGTTTAACATGTGCCCACTTATCATGTTTTCACAATAGCACGATTTTTTGGGGGGGAACCTTTTTTGAATAACACGACCGTCCCTGAAGTAACAGGAAAATAATCAAGTGGAAGACTACTTTGTGTGGCGGTATAAGTTGGTGAAAACTGTGGTAATACGCATGAGCAGATGAATACACGTGACACAGCATTCTGCTCATTCACATGTTTATCTTTGTGTTTTAGCAATCCGTGGCGACTTGTGTTGCTAGTTTTCTTGTGTTGCTAGATATCTAACGTGGACGTTGATGACCCAGCACCAACAAAAAAATGGACTTTGCCACCACCACCTGAAACACAACCCCCACCTTTTCCATTATTTTTAATGGGAAATTTAACACTGCATAGCACATTTTCGCTTAGCATGAATATTTTCAGAAACGCATCTATAGTGTTAAATGAGGAATTACTGTACTAAATTTCAGAAAGGGCTGGTTTTACTGTAGTGCCAGTATAGTTGAAATCAGCAAATATCAGAAATTTCATGAGAGCATCTTAGCATATAAAATTCCATCCCAAAATAATACACTAAATAGATTGTATTCCAGAAAGCTTTGGATTCTCATCTGAGCCAAACTGGCCAGCTGTTTGAAGTTCAAACAGCACAAATATTACTAATCAGTGTTCCCTGTAAGCTGTGCACTTGTGGAGCCACTCAGGAGAGATTCAAATCATAGAATCATAGAATAATAGGACTGGAAGGGACCTCAAGAGGTCATCGAGTCCAGCCCCCCCGCCCTCAAGGCAGGACCAACCTCCGTCTACACCATCCCTGACAGATGTCTATCCAACCTGTTCTTAAATATCTCCAGAGAGGGAGATTCCACCACCTCCCTTGGCAATTTATTCCAATATTTGACCACCCTGACAGTTAGGAATTTTTTCCTAATGTCCAATCTAAACCTCCCCTGCTGCACTTTAAGCCCATTACTCCTTGTCCTGTCCTCAGAAACCAAGAGGAACAAATTTTCTCCTTGCTCCTTGTGACACCCTTTTAGATATTTGAAAACCGCTATCATGTCCCCCCTTAATCTTCTTTTTTCCAAACTAAACAAGCCCAGTTCATGAAGCCTGGCTTCATAGGTCATGTTCTCTAAACCTTTAATCATTCTTGTCGCTCTT
This sequence comes from Pelodiscus sinensis, assembly GCF_049634645.1. Lineage (NCBI taxonomy): Eukaryota > Metazoa > Chordata > Testudines > Trionychidae > Pelodiscus > Pelodiscus sinensis. The sequence continues at coordinate 167,119,317 of NC_134712.1, read as the reverse complement.
CTCTGCACCCTTTCCAATTTCTCCACATCTTTCTTGAAATGTGGCGCCCAGAACTGGACACAGTACTCCAGCTGAGGCCTAACTAGTGCAGAGTAGAGCAGCAGAATGACTTCACGAGTTTTGCTTACAACAAATGCCGCCCACCTGATTAGCAGTGTACCTCCAGCTAGGTTTTTTGTTTCTATAAGTGGTGCACATTCACACATGCATCAGTGCACATACATTCATTCCACACATGGATGGAAAAGATTAGTGGGAACTTGGTTTTTAATACCCAAAAAGATTGAACAAATCCTTTTATTATGTTTATATTGTTATTTATGATAGGATGAAAGATTCATCTTGTAACTTAGGGCCAAAATCTCTCTCAGTGTAAATGAGTGAGGTCAATAGAACTGTGCTCATTTATACCAGCAGAGAATTTGGCTCTTAATTGTACATTATTATACAGTATCACTAGACCAATAAGGAATGATGTGGCCTTTTTGCTAAGACATAGGACATTGCTCTTCTATGTCAATTTAAGGACTCACATTGATTTCATTGGACATTGGATCAGGCTCTTACTATGATATCCTTTTAAAAAGTAAGGCTGGGATTTTCGGTAGGTCCTAAGGAACTTAGCTCAATTCCTACTGACTTGGGTGCCAGACTGCCCTTTCTGCCTCTGAAAAGCTTCCCCATAATGTTCTCTGTCTGTTCTAAATTGACTCAATCTAATAGGCATTTTCTTCAACTCTAACTACTAATACCTACTGATCCCCTGTCCCTGTCTGGTGCACACCACTATGGTTTATTCTTGAGCATTTGGTTTAGACACATTTACAATCAAAATCAAACCTTCAGCAGAGGAGACAGGAGATAAGGTGTTTCAATAGTTTTGCTACATTAGTTATCTCATGTGGCTTAGCATAGAATCTCAAACATGATAAAAATGCACTGTGACTTTATATTTTGTCTTATGAACATCTGAAGAAGGTTGGGTGGACAAGTAACTAAGAGTGTGAGTGGTTTGAAAGGCTGCACCTAGCTCTCTTTACCTGCCTCTGTATTTAAAAATATAAATAAATAAAAGCCATGATGGTCATGGATAAGAGTGCAGATTGTTCATCTATGAAAAGGGTGATGCAATTTTTATGGGATAAACTCATCAGCATAATTCTAATGAGTTATGGTCTTTGTTGTGAGAAATGAGAAATGCTGTGGTCTCGCCCTAAAGAACATTAAAAAAACATTACTGGCAGGAAATTGAAAAAGTAATATGTGTTTGAATGAATATGACAACTTTTTTCTGATAGAGCAGATAGATAAATGTCACATACAAGTTTCAAAATACATTTAATTTTGCCACTACAATGGATATTCTCTTCATAAAATATATATAAATCAGCTTTGAATCATAAAGCTTGATTGTGATAAACAAATGGATATTAGATAACATTCTTTTCTTTTTTTTTTTCTTTTTTAGACCTCTCTTTCTTTGTCGAGGTTCTTTGTTGTTTACACTTCTTTAACTTTCATTTCTGATCTGAGTGCTGCAGGTGTCAAACCTTATGTAGGTTGGAGTTGGATGATCTCCCCCTTTTAATGTGAGAAATGGATTTACTATTTGGGGGCTAGCAGAATCTTAGAACCCTATAATTCCCATTGATTTCAGTTGTAGTTGTGTTTCCTCTCCAAAGATAAGTCCATGTTTGAGACACTCACATGGTTGTTTTTATTTGGCTGCAATGGGGTTGGGAATCATACTAAATAGAGAATATTTTCTTTTAAAAAATTTCCGCACTGAGCAATGGATTTCAAATCTGAGATGCTGTATCCTGAATTTCTTGAGCACCAAATAGATTCTCTTGAATATCAGTCTTAAAGTAAATGGGCATGTTGGGCACTCGAGGAATGTACGGAAACTGTAAGCTCTTTGTTTCTATGTTTGTGTAATACTTTGAACAAGGGGGTCCTAGTTCATTACAGGAACTCCTACATGCTAACACAATACAAATAATAATACTAATAAAGCAATGAAAGTGGGAGCCATAAAGGTTGAAACCTGAACACAAGTATCCAGAAGATTAATTCAGGCTTCCAGAAATTGCCATTGCATGGCAATCAAATGTACACTAAAGAATAAGGGTCAACTTAAATTCCTTATTTAAAATTAATTTAGGATGAAATTCTATTTGAGAGTCATATCTGTAGCTTCAATGGAACCTCTCACCAGAATAATGTAAGTAGTATTTAACCAAGTACATCAAGTAAAAGAAGAAATGCTCTCTCCAAATTCCTCTAGCTTCAGTGGAAATTGAAACCTAGTTTCAGACAAAGTAAAGAAAAATCATATAAAAAATATTACTATTTTGGGGCATTAACTACAGTGTCACCAGGGTAGCAATTCATATTTTGAAGGGTAAAGTGAAACATTATTGACTCGGCAATGCGGTTTCTGTAGTGATGGGAGGAAATCCTACAATCTGGTTGATTTATCTTATGTTAAGGCTTACTTAATTAATTTACTATATCAGAGGTCCCCAAACTGTGGGGCATGCTCCCCGAGGGGAACACAGAGGAACATTTGGGGCGAGTGCAGCTGAGACTTGTGCCAGACCCCATGGGGAGCAGAGAGAGAGCTCTGCTTTTGGACCACAGCATAGGCTGCCAGTCCCCATGGCCAGGGCTCCAGGCCCAGATCTCAAGGTGCCAGCCTGTCTGTGTCCCAGCCTTGACCTCCTTACCTCTGCCAATGTCCCAACTCGCAGGGCTCCTGTCCCTGCCTCCTACGTAGGGGCAGGCCACAGATAGAGCTAAAAAAAGGCACAAGGTAAAATGTTGGAGGCCAACTGTACTACATTGCACTTACTGACTAAATTAGATCTTCAAAAGCAACAGGCCTGATTCTGAAAAGTGAACTCCAATTTTGGTGTCAGGTTTTTATGCCTTCAAATAAACAACGGCTAATCACTACCGTAATATATCCAACTATCTCATTTGCAGTAACATGCAGCTAGTTGCATGTCTCAGTAGCTCACAGAATTAAGTGAGGATGCAAAATCACAGGCCTGGTTGAGGAGCTTTTGAAAATCAGGACCAATGTGGTTTTGGTCAAAACTTGACTTCTTTTGCAAAAATAATGAAAGAAGCCCATGGAAAAATTGAGATAAAAGATCATGAATAATTGATTGAGGTTTAATGTCATACTGCATTATATCAACGTTATAAGATTCTGATCTCACCATTTGTTTTACCCAGTTTAACTCCATTTACGTCAATGCATTTACTCATGATTTACGTACAATATAAGTGAAATCAGAAATAGGACTGATGACTTAATATGATTTTAAACCCAAAATAGCTTTGTATCCAGTCAGAGTAGACATTGGATCAACGTGCTGGCGTCTCTCCTTGGAGGCTTGTGAGCTTCCTTGAGCTATGAAATTTCCCTACTAGATATTTGTTGCTAAAGGGCAGCATAATGATAGCTCTGTTAGTAAAAGGAAATGGCTGTTGAAAAAGACTTTTAGGATCTCAGTTATTTAGCCTGCCTCATGCTGTAAAGGTCCAAGAGTAGTTTTATTTCTCATATTTTGAAAACAAAAAAACCCACCATTTCAGAGCCAAATATGTGTGCACAGAATTTTATCTCAATGAAGAAAGTAAAATTCTGGCTTGAAACAAGCAATGAACAGAATTATTAGTGGTAATTATTTTTATATTCCTTGCTTACTTCACTGACATGTTTATATTTGGATCCTGTATTATGGTGGCAATTAATTGACCTTTTTTTTCCTCTCTTGCTTCTTCCTACAAACTTATTTGCAACCTTTTTTATATTCTTTATGTATTCAAAGCATCAAAGAGCTCTCATTTCTTAATGCATTTTATTTGAGCTGGTTTTTGAGCAGGCAGAAATATTGATAGTTTTCTAAGGGTAGTTAATACATCCTGCTGTATCTTACAAGTGAGTAGACTTCATGACTTGTGAAGTTGGAAATCTACTCTTAGCCATAATTAAAATGCTCTGCACATGAATTGCAATGAGGTAGAACTGTGGTAATTTGCACTTCACTCATCCTCACCTCATAATTTCTATCTCTCTCTTTCTGTCTCTCACACACCCGCACTTACACAGTGATTTGTCCCCACTTATGAGCTTAGATTTAGTAATAGATACTTTCGTGAAGTTTCATATTATTAAGACTTCAGTACTTTTATAAACTATACTACAGAATACTCCTTATTTTATATTCATTAAAACAAAGTTATTTTTGTCAAATAAATGAACAAAGTGCATTTCAGGTCTATTATCTTGTTTTTATATCATTTTTACACACTCAGGGTGAGTCTAGAGTACAGGGATTTACGAGGAATAATGCCTTTTTTCGAAAGTGCTCTTTTGAAAAAAGGCGCTATGTAATGCAAACTGTGCTTTTTCTAAAGAGAGCATCCAGACTGCCTGAGTGCTCTCTTTCGAAAAAGCGACTTGCTTTTTCAAAAGTACTGGCTGTAGTCTAGACGCTCTCTTTCATAAGAGGCTTTTTCGAAAGTATCTTTCGAAAAAGCCTTTTCAAAAGAGGCTCGAAGTCTAGACGTACCCCTAGGGTATATCTAGACTACAGGATTTTTTTCAAAAACACTTCCCCTGCGTCTAGACTGCTGCCACGTTCTTTTGAAAGTAAATCGAAAGAACGCGGCAGTTTTTTCTACCACAGAAAACCTCGTTTTACAAGGAATAACGCCTTTTTTCGAAAGTGCTCTTTTGAAAAAAGGTGCTATATAATGCAAACTGTGCTTTTTTGAAAGAGAGCATCCAGACTGCCTGGGTGCTCTCTTTCGAAAAAGCGGCTTGCTTTTTCAAAAGTACTGGTTGCAGTCTAGATGCTCTTTTTTTAAAGAGGCTTGTAATCTAGACATAGCCACAGGGTCAAATCAAACAGCAAGTGACATCATGGCATATCCTATATTTAGCTAGGATATTATCCTATGTCCAATACTCATTCAATTAAGAGGTTGATCCTGGTTTTCAGTTCAGCAAATAGATAACTCTTTTTCGAGGTTATTTTGCCGCCAGACTACCTTCTCGTGTGGTCCTGTCAAATCTCACAAGCAAAGCAAGGTAATGTGAGGTTGATATTTGGATGGATTCTTTTTAAGAACGGTGCAGGTACTAACATAAGTAACAATCATCCCTTAGTACCGCAGCATGTTGAGGCACTGGAGGTGCTGTATGGCAAATGAGATATAAAAGAAAGCTTTATCACACTTGTTCTCAGGTGGCACTTTTTTTGCAATGGTTAGGGTTATGACCCTGAAGTTGTGGCCATTTTCCAACTCTGTTAATTACATTTGGCCTATATATATATATATATATATATATTCTCCTTCCATTTTCAACTAAATGAAATGTTCATTTTTCTTTTGTCCTAAAACTCTTACATAGGTTTTCTGTGACTGTCAAATCCCACCCTACAGGTGGCTGTTTTTCAGTGGTGGGAGAAGTGATTCCTCTGAACAATTTATATATCAATTGCTAAAGCCATTTCTGTGCTATAAGATTAAGCTTGTTTAGATTGTAAGCTCTTCAGGGAAGGGAAACGTGCCTTCCAATGTGTTTGCCTAGCATCTATTTCAATCTTGATTTGGGCCTTTGGATACTATCACTATATAAATTATTATTAAATAATAAGACCAACAGTTTTACTCTTATTTACTCAATGGGTTTATGGTGTTTGACAGCTCAGGAGCAGGTGATGAGTAAGACTGTCATCAACTTTTAAAACAGTCATCTTGGTGCCCAGATACAATATTGATGGTCATTTTAGTAATGCATGGATGGGTTGACTGTCAACAATACGTTTCTAATGCACCTATCACCATAGTATCTGGGCATTGGGAAGATGGTTTTATAATAGCTAATGACATAATCTCGTGCATCACTTGCTCTTGATTTGTCCCACATTTGCTGATTTGGAACCTGTAATCGCTTTCTCTGAACTAGAGTTTAGTGTAATTTCAGACATCATTCCTGCCTCTCTGTATCTATTGAGTTATGTCACTCTAAATTTCCACTTGAAAATTATTTCAAGATGTTTTTCAGTAAGTATTTTACATAGTGTGGAATAAATTGATAATGAGGAAAGTGAAACTAGATGACTCAAGGATTTAGTGATGGGCTACCCACCATTTCACTTTGAAATTATTGGTTTAGCTTACTGTCTCTGACCCAGGTTTGCTGTGCTGAATGTTATTATCTTTTGAATGTCTTCTTGTGTTTGAGATGAACTTCAGGCTCTGATTTCAGCCCAGTTCCTGCGTGGATGAGTGCCCAAATAACAAAATACGCACTTACTATTAATTGGCACCCATGTTATCTATCTTGATAGACAGGTCAAGAAAATTAGAATATAATTGAAGAATGAAATAGCCTCTAGCCCTTAGAGGTGGCCAGTCTAGATCAGACTTAAAGCTCATTTCAAAATCACAAAAATCACTACTATATAAAAAGCAAAATATACTAAATATGATTTCTCAGCTCTAGGTTCAACACATTTTCACCTGAAAGTTAAACCACTTGCAGAACAACTTCTATGGCTAGGATGATATAGAAAATCAAATTTGAGGCACTGATTACACACATGCCTAGCCCAAGCACTGAGAAAGCGAGCTGGTGTTTGATCTCCTGCATTCAGTTCCACACCGTCTGGAACTGTGGTGACAAGCCAGAAGATAACAATAAACTAGCAGCATCAAAAACGTCCCCCTATACATACACCCATAAGTGGCAAAAACTTAGTGATTGTTATTTTAAAAGGAAATGTCACACAGGTAGCATGAAAACAGCACCTGAGAAAAATCCATTGTCTGTTAAAATTATTGTTTTTCATGTTCCACTAAATAAACATCGAGATAATAGATCTTATTTAAAAAATTCAAGAATAAAGAGCAATGTTCTTAAGCCGACTTTACCCTGAAGATGTGTCTCTATATTGTTAAGCCACTGTCCTCTCCCCATCTCCTGAGTCTGACCTCTGCTAAACTCTGTTATAGTTCTAGCCTTCACAGCCTCCTGTGGCAAGGAGTTCCACAGGTTGACTATGTGCTGTGTGAAGAAGAACTTTCACTTATTAGTTTTAAACATTTCAAGAAGCTTATCAATCTCCTTTTGTGTCAGAGAATGAATCATGTGTGTTGTAATGTTTCCATTGTAGAGTGTAAGGACTCTGGTCCCACAAAGTTGTGATGCCCAAAGTTATGCACTGCTAACCATGTTATTATAGCCACTGAACTGTCTGCAGAAAGGGGAAGTGTGACATTCTTAAGGAATATTTGATTCATGCCTAAGGATCATCAAACTGAAGACCAGCTAGAGGATGTGCACATATGTGGCTAATAATCTTTTCATACTACTCTTAATCCAAGAACATTTCACCATCTTCTTGCTAAAAGTCTGTGTCACTCGGAGTGGATGGTTTTGTCTCAGACATCATTAATACTAGATACTTCAGTGGCAATGCAAGGGATTGAGAAGAAAACCTAAAGGGATGGACTTTGTGACTAAGATGATTAAGATGGAAAGTAATGTATTGTATTTTGTGCCTTTATGTACTAGATGGCAGTATTCATTGGAGCTATTTTGCACTCTAAAAATTATAAGTTACTTTGAATTCCACAGATAGCAAAGGTGAGTTAAAGCTTCAGCGGAAATACAAGGAGATGGAGGTGAAAATACAAGGATCTGCCAAAGAAGACAGATGAACTCAGCACAAAAATGCAGGCCTTGCCAAGGAAGCATAACATAACCAAAGTATTTCAAAGCCTCTCTGGAATGCCATTGGTAAGGAGATAATATAACTCACTGTGCAGTCGGCATGCAATGGGTGTTATTTTCTCTGGGGTGCATGGCACATCAAATTTCTTAGCCAAGTAAGATGGAGAAATTGTGTTATCAGAGATGGAGATTATTGACAGGGTAGTTTTGTATTTGTAGTTGCTTTTATCTTTTGGCATACATTAATACCCTTGACACATTACCTTTCAGATGAAGGTCTTAGGTGAGGTGTTTCCCTGCATCCAGACAGATCCTCCACAGGGCATGGAAGTGACCAGAGTCACACATGTAGAAAATATGTACTCAGTGACACCCAGACTGCTCTTGGTGGGCAATGAAGCTGTTCCTGAGGATTACCAGGATGAGATGAGATTTTGGAACTGCCACCATGTATCACTATGTACCTTTGAAAATTAACTGAAGGCACAGACCAGACCTGATGGTGTGGAGAATGCTATGGATGGATAGGCTAAGAGGCTGTATATGGACCTAGGCATGAGAAGAAAGAGTCTACTAGCAAGCAGGCCAGTGTATTCTATAGCCTCTATGTGTTAGCTACTACGCGAGCAATACATATGTTACTGCCAGTGGACCAATTTTCATCGTCTGGGGAATAAGGTCCCTAAGGTACTGATTCCTCTAGCAATTGGGATCAGGAGTTTCACATCCAAGAATAAAGACATTTTGACTGCTGTTCTTCACTTCTAGTCATGAGAGCCCTTCTGACCACTGAACTTGGTTGCTTGAACCTTGGAAGACTCGCTCAGAGCAAGAGTCCTTTTCTGTACAGTTGGTACAGAATGTGATGGGAAGCAGCAAGCAAATAATTTCTCCATTTGACAACGATTGAATTCATTGCGAACTCCAGGAAAATATACAGCATTGAGCTTCATTCTAAAAACGATTATTTCTCTTTTTAAATATTTGTGTTTGTTTATTAATAAAGCTGCTTTATTTTCCGTTAAAATGTAGTTTCCTTTTAGTATTGATTTGGGGTTTTCATTCTATTGTATTAGTGGCCATCTCTCCTCCCTACCGCCAACTTAGCAATGTTCACTACTTTAAATGTAAACCTTTCACACATCCTCTGCTTGTTGTATGGGATGTTAAATGGTTTTCATGTGCATATGGGCTTTTTGGTTTTTAGAACAGCTTTTCCATTGATTAAAAGATCAAAACTGGATAAGTTTTTTCAAGTGCAAAGTGACACACTAATAAAGCCAAGCGATAAATGGTTTGGGGCCCTACTGCTGAAAAAAATCTCAGCCTTTCCCTTCTTTAATACTTCACAACCCCGTTTTCAAAATGAGCAGCAGCATTTGCTTGGCAGCCGCCTTTGGTTTACATCAGAAACAGTCCAGTGAAGCCCGTCTTTGCCTTGTGTCAGCTGTTTATGAACAGAGACAAAGGCAGATGTTAAACCATTCATTTAGCCACAATTTGCCATCTGCCTTTGGCTGTGCTGGGGAAACAGCCAAACAAGGCAGCATGTCTATTTCTGACTGAAGATGAATGCTTGTTGGAGAAGAACTAATAAAAATATCCAACACATGATACATTTTAGAACATGTTTAAACAAATTTCAAACCTCAATAAATGTAACAGCAGCAATAAGAACAGATCCACTGTTGGGAAACAAACAGCTAATATTATCCATTTAAACAAAATCACAATTCTGTAGCCAATGTACAAATAGGTACACAATTAGCCACCCCAGTCTGCAGGGCTTCCTCTCTTTGCACTGGCAGAGGAATTTCAAAAACATTTACACAATAGCCTAGAGATGCTAAAAGTTATGCTTCAGAGGAATGAGCACAGGGATTCTATCCTGGCTCTACCATTGACCCACTCTGTGGCCTGAGGTAAGTCTCTTTGTTTCCCCATCTGTAAAATGGGGGTGATAATGCTCTCCTGTTTTGCAATGGAGATAAATTAATGTATGTGATAAACTCAAATTCTATAGTGATAGGAGACATAAAAAAGCCCCGAGGAAATGAATACAGTTTGGACTTCCTGGTCTGGCACCCTCGGGACATGAAAGAGAGAGTTTGCGGCAGCAGAGGAAGTCAATTCTGGCCCTTCAGCCCAGCTCCGCTCCTAGCTCCAGCTGCCAGCCCCTCAGCCAGCCACCTGTACTAGCTCTACTTCCAGCGCCAGCAGGGCTGCTGGCTCTGCTTGGGCTGCTGGTACTGCTGCTACTGACCCTGGCTGGACTCCCGGCCTCAGCAGTGTTCCCAGCTGCAGGACCTCCTGCCACCCAACTTCTGGCTGCTGGGACTCTCTGGCCCAGAGACATTGCAGGCTTGAGAAGGTTTGCAGTAAATAAGTTAGGACCACTAATTGAATGACAAGCATAAAAACTCTGAATATATGACTCATTTCCTAAGCACTATCCATCCTGTGCACTGAGGGAGGCAGGTAGCTAAACATGTATCCTAATAGCTGTGCACAAAGGGATTTCATATAATTTGCACAAGCAGCCTTACTTCTGGCCTTTCTTTACTTTTGAGTGCTTATGGGATAGGGTGCACCAACCCCACACTGGTAAGACAAGGGTTAAGCAGTTACTCTGGACACAAAGCCATACCCCTTTGCCCCTGCTGGACAAGCTTTCAATGGAAGGAGAGTTCAAAAGGAAGCAACTCAGCTCAGTCTGTGTAGACTGATCAGTAAAGCAGTTGGGTGCTGCAGCTTCCTTTAGAGAAGCCACGGGACTCCTTGCAACCAGGACTGTGCTGCACAGTCAAGGCACAGCAGTCCCTTTAACTGCAGAGACCAGGGATGGTGAACTGCTGTTGATATGGGAAGATGTTCTAGAGGGTGACCTGAGAAGATTCCAAGGGGGATTCCAACACAGAGCCATGATACAGACAGTGGTGGAATAGAAGGAGGGATAGAAAGTGACCCAGAGAACAGGTATAAGGGTGCCCATCTCTAGGCCATGTATCAGGATTATTATTTTGAGGAGCTCTTGGTTGGAACCTGGTAAAGCAGGATGGGCCTGAGTTCTCCTCCCCTCAACTACAGACTTTTGCCATTGGGTGACATTGCCCTTGATGCTAGCCACTAGGCAAAGAGACCACCAGCTCTCATGAGTGGGCCACTTAGCCCAGAGTAGGCACTAGGCAGTAGTTCCAGCCTTGGACACAATCCTTCCCCAGCACCTTTACTTTGCAACCTTAACACTCTTTTAATGTCATTTATTTTAATATTCATATTAAACTACAAAAAAGTCACATTCAAGAAGCATCATGATTTAAACATAAGAAAGGAACTTACGTTATCATATAGATCAGGGCTACTCAACTTTGAAAGCCCCGGGGGCCACAATGATACTCATAGCACATGTCAAGGGCCGCAACTTAAGTGTGGTTTTATGTACATGCCAATATATATGCAAATATATGAAATAGCTTCTTTCACACAATGCCCCAGCACTCCCGGCACCTCCTCTCTGGGGGCTAGAAACGCCGACGCCCTGTACCCATCTGTTCCAGCCAGCCCATCCACTTGCATCTTTCAGTGCTCACCCCGCCTGTGAGATGCCTCGTTGTTGTGGAGCATGTTCCCAGTGGAGGCCATGTTCAAAGGACCCCACCTGCAGGCCATGTGTTGAGCCCCGTGTAAACCCAAACTACACCGCAGGCCGTAAACAAATGGGCCGTGGGCTGCATTCACGTGTTCAGTAGCCCTGATATAGATTAAAACAAGTTCTATAAGCATTCTAACTAAACTGAAAAAGATTTTTTAAATAAAATATGTAGTTAGACACCAAAACCCTTTATTATAAGCAACTGAAAAGAGGGTTTTATAATGAGAAGCATCAAACAACCTTAATAATAGGCATCCTACAAGCTCCACCTATAATAATGATAATTACAATCATATCATAGTAGTAACTGTGTCTTTAAAAATCATTTAAAATGAAGTCATGTTTGAATTCATAGGAGAACAAAAATGATCACATCAATTTGAAATGTGAAAGTTATTTCTCACCCTCTATTGTTTTCAAGGGTTTGAATGAATTTTTTGAAAAGCAAAAAATGCATTTTGGGCAAAATTACTATAGTGTATTTGCTGGCGAAAAAAAAATCCCAGTTCTTTAGTACAGCTGAATCCTAGAGTGCTCAAATAGTTTAATGTGTCACACCAGGTGACATCTTGCCAAGCAACCAAACAAATTAAAATGATTGTAATTTTTCTTTGATGTTAGAAATGAACTGCTCAACAAAAATGCTGTTTGAGTTTGGGAAGCATACAGAAGCAAACAACTGCCCATAATTATTGTTCACTAAAGAAGCAATTGATGAGTCTACTAAATATTCAGCAAAAATACTAGAATCACACTAAAAAAATTGGAGCCCTATTGAATCAGTGGCAAAACTCCCATTGACTTGAATGGGGACAGGATTTCATCCTTGGCATATTAATTAGAGAAAGGTCCAAACCAAAATGATGGATTGCCAAGAAAGTTAGGAGACAAATGAAAATTTTACATCTGAAGTGCATCTCTCATTTTAGTTCAGCTCTCTATTTTGTGCCTTTCTCTAGCAATGGTAGGGGTCAGATGTTCAACTGGTGTTGATCATTTAAGTCAATGGAGCTCAGTTGATGTTCTGGCCCATTGAAAGGTAAGGGAAACACAGACCCTAAAAGGAAAGAGAAGATGGAGGCTCTATAAATAACTCTCTCACAATTAGAACTGCTTTGTATGTTACATTACATATTGGCTCTACCTACAGTCCAATTGCCAATGTTTTGTGCTGGCTTTGAATTGCATGGATTCTGGAAAAGATTGTGAAATAGACCCCCAAAAAAGCTTTTTAAATTATGCTTTTGTAGTATGATCATTACTAACAAGAGTTTTAGTTTTTGTTTGTTGTCTCCAGGAGTTGTTTAGGAATTCGATTCCTATACTTGACTTAGTAAGGAGACCTTTAGTCTTCACGATTAACAAGGTAACTTTAAACACCTTCAACATGTTTGTGTGCCTAAACTGATAGGACAGCTCAGTATTATATATCCTTTCCCCAGTGTCTCTGGCTGTGTGTGTACAGGGAACAGACTACAGTATAGTATGACACACATTAACACGCATCAATATCCTTCTGCTTCTGACCTTATGAAGTGTCCTCTTCAATACTGTCTGTCTAGAAATGCAGTCCAAGCTGCAGTGTAAAGAAATGCCTTTTAAATATGGATGCAAACACAGCTATTAGTGATAAAGCAGAGCAGCATTTTTTGCCTTACAGGGATTCAAATCTTTATGCTTAAAGTTATACGCCCAATAGCAGCATCTCAAGGCCATGTCCTTTACTGACATGGTGATGTAATGAGATCCCTATGCAAAGTTTCTGCTGATGAAATGAAGAAGGGTTCTTCTTCCCTTTTGTTAACACTTGCTGAAAATGAAATAATATATTGTATTAGCCCATAAACCTTCCAGGACATGTGAGGTGACTAACACGCTGTGCTTTATGTTATCCCCAAATGAGGATGCCTGAAACAGTGTGGTCTGGAGAAAGATACACTGCTGGGGCAGTTCTGAGTCTGACTCTGCTACTCATTTGCTGTTTGATCCTGGGCAAGTCACTTCATCTCTCTCTCTCTCTCTCTCTCTCTCTTTCTCAGTTTCCCCCGTCTGGTTATTTAACTATCTGCCTGACAGGGATGTAGTTAGGCTAAATTAGATAATATTTGTACAGCGCTTTCAGCAAGGAAAATGTTTCTTGGTGTCATTACATAGTTCAGACCGGTGGGTTCAATACTCCGCCTGGCCATCCCACTGAAAAGCTAGTGCAGGGTGGAACTTTTACATTCTCTTCTGTTTTCATTTTGAGGACTACAATTTTCCTCTTAATCCTTCTGTCCTTCCCACCCAGGCTTCCAACCCCTGGTTTTGTCTCAGAATGTTTAGTCTAAGAAAGAAGGCATGTCAGCATCACCCTGGACAGTCCTGAATGCCACTGAATGATATGTCAAAGCACTTTCAATGCAGGCCTGTCATTCTTCTCTGTTGGAGTTCATATGTGTATCCCCTTTAATTTTCAATAGACCCACAGTCTTTCTTTAGTCTTGCTGTCCCAGATAATATTTCTGTGACCTGACCACCAAGTCACTGGTATTCTGACTAAGCTATTTTTACAGTGAGCTGTGTTAAACTCCTGCCACATTATTCATAGGGTTTGAAATCTATAGATGAGAGTGGCGGTGTGAGTGCTAGAGTGCTATTAGTATTATTTTCCATGGATGTATTTTAAAAGAGCCATTTGAAGTCAGTGGGATTATGCTGGAGATAACTTTGGCTACTCACTATCTCAAAAAACTATTTTTTTTAATGAGCCTCACCTGATTTGTAAAAAGATCCTGCTGTCCAGGGCTGTCCCAAGGGAGATGTGGGGCGTAAGGTAACCCACCCCAGTGTCCCAGGTGTAGAGCCGAGGGCCAACCCCCTGCTGCAAGCCTGCCTCACTCCACTCTCACCCCCCAAGCAACAGAGCCCGTGTGATTATGGGGGCTTGGCATAGCTGCAGTAGAGTTCACCTCCCTCCCACTTACCACGCGAGCAAGGGGAGCCAGAGTGGCCCAACAGCCTGCTCCATCCTGCTTCACTGCCCTCCTGGCCTGCTGTGCTCAGCTTCTCCGCAGTGGTGGGAACCAGACACAGAAGCCAGGAATAGTGGGCCGGGAGGGCAGGACAGTGGGGTGGAGCAGGCTGCTGGGTCACCTATGTGTGGGGTCACCTATGAGTGGGGTTTGAGAGGAGGTGAACCCTGCTGCCTCCATGTCAGGGCCCCATAATCCTCCAGGTTCCTCACATCCCTCCCATTCATAGGATTGTTGAGGCGGCTGCCACAGGGCCTCCAAAAGTTTGGGGCCTAGGGCGGCCACCCCGATTCATCCTATGGATGGAACGGCTCTGCTGCTGTCTTTCATTCAGGATCAGACCTGCTGACAGGTCGGAGCAAAAGGGGCAAATATCCCGGACCTGGAGATTCAAAGAGGTCTGGAGCTCCTGGCTGCCACTGTCACTATTGCATTAGCGGTGGCAGCAGCTGGAGCCCTGGGCCCCTTTCAATTGCTGTCAGAGCATCGCTTTGCCCTCTCCCTGCAGCTCTGAGGGCTGTGGGGGGGGGGAGGGTGCAAAATACTCCAGGCGGTGCTAAGGGCTGACTGCCCAAGGCCTCACCCCTTCCACCTGAGACCCCACCCTTTTGGGGGGGATGTAGCTGAACCCTCACACACTTTGTCCCGGGGCCTGTGGTGGCTGTTGGCCCCACTGTTCAGGACACATCTGACATCTTCTCTATATTTCAGTTTTACGTGCATGTTAATATTTCAGGGGATTGCTTACTGCTCTTTGGTTGGGTTTCAAATGCCTCAGTATCCTAAAACCACAGGTTCAAATGCCAAAGGGGTCTCTTTAGTTCTTCTTCTTTCTGAGGTATCTGACTGGAGTTAGGTGCAAGTTTCTGTATGTGTGGCTCTTTCAGATGAGACCGTAGAAACAGCTCTTCAGCTTAAAGGGAGACAACTCAAGGCGCTATGTTAGAGGTCTATAAAATCCTGAACAGTGAGCAAAAAGTTATTTATCCTTTCACACAATATAAAAAACAGGAATCACTGGACTAAATTGATAGGAAGCAGGCTTATTACAAACAAGAGGAAGTACTTTTTCCACACACAATATACAACTAGTTAGTGGAACTTATTGCTATGGGATGTTGTGATGGCCAAAATTACACCGTGGTTCAAAAAAGAACCAGATAAGTTCATGGAATATAGGTCCATCAATGGGTATTCAACAATATAGGCAGGGTTGTGACCCCATGCTCGTGGCAACCCTAAATCACTGACTGTCAGAAACTGGGTGTGGAATATAGGAGTGAATGACTCTGTAATTGTCCACTTCTGTACACTCCCCCAGAAGCTTTGGTATGGGCCACTGTTGGAGACTGGATATAGGCAAGATGGAATATGATCTGACTCAGTAAGGCAGCTCTTTCTGTTCTCTTCATCACATATAGATTTGGCTGCTTGTGACATTTTTATGGCAGCAAGGTTTTGCCCATTTCATTAGCCAAAATGTCAATGCCCCCGGTGTGTGTGTGTGTGTGTGTGTGTGTGTGTGTGTGTGTGTGTGTGTGTGTGTGTGTGTTTTCAAGCGCAAGCCTACAATTTATCAAGCAATTTGGGATCAAAAGCGCTATGTAGGTGAACCTGTAGGGGAAAGAAGGACAGTTTTGATTCACCAGATATAGAATGCCTATTCCTGTCTGCCTACACAGCCAGAGGTGTGTGTATAAAACAAGTTAAATATAATAAATATGTGTTATGTGTAGATTTTCATCTCTTGTTTTGTTTCTTGTAGATTATTGGAACAATTCCTCTGATGCCTAATCCAGTTCCAACCAATCAAGCTGCAGGAGGAGCTCAGGGCCTTCAAGTGCAGCCAATTACCCCACAATTATTGACCAATGCCCAGGGTCAGATCATTGCTACAGTCATTGGAAACCAGATACTACCAGTGATCAACACCCAAGGAATAACACTGTCACCACTCAAACCAGGCCAACAGGTAAATAATCGATGGCTTCCGTGATTTCAAAAACAGCCACAACAGAAATAACCATCTGCTTCTTACTCACTTTCATAGCCTGAGTACCATTCTGTGCATTTAATGAAAGGTATATTTTAATTATATTCAGACTCATTCAGCAGGAAAGAAAGAATTGAAATAAGCAGTTTTACTTTTCTCTCTTCTGCTTCAACCAGTTATGTGTGAATCTGAAAGGAAAAATTGTTGTCTAAAGCTGAATAGAGAGACTTATATTGCAAGCACTTCCATAATAGTGAATTGCAAAAATATACAGTAGTATTTTTCATTTTTCTTTTAAAAAACAGGCTAGTCACTGAGGAAAAGAAAAGAAAAAGAAAGAAATATGTGGTGAGCATATGCACATACACATGCAAACCCAAAGATTGTTGTGAAAAAATATCATTCAGTATAATGTGCTATGCAATCCACAAATTTCAGGATGGATGTAGCAACCTCATATAGTTCAGAAAAGGCTTCCTTAGTTCATTAAGTCCTTCACGACCATCTAATACTCTAAAGGCAAGGTTAATTTGTTCTTGTTGTGTTTGTAAAAAATGAAATGCTGTATGATTCAAAACCTTTTCCTCTGAAAAAAGAAAAAGGCAAATACAGAACAGACCTGTGCAATGATACCAAGCTATGATTGCCATTTCAATGGTCAACTTATTTGTGATGGTGGTATAATGGATCCTTAGTTTATTTTTATATACCAATAAGTCTATTCCATAAACCATGCATCCTGAATACTAGTTAGCTGTTCCATGTTTTTGCAGATGCTAAGGTAAAGTTAATCTCAACTTGTTTAACTGGAGATGTAAAAAGCTAATGAATTTCTAAAATAGTTGCACTGTTCTTTTGCCAGCATCATCTTTTGGTTATTTAAGAGAGGAATTTTCAAAAGTACTCAGCATTGTCCCACCTCTACTCCTTTTGCTGTCACTAGTCCCATTAACTTCAGTGGGAGCAGAGTTTGGCCAATGATGTGTGTTTATGAAAATGCCACCCTCAGATGTTTAGTAATAGGAATGTAAAGAGCCCGAGCCATATATTCCCTGTAATGGAAAATCTGCATATGAGATAGGAAATGCAGCAGGTTTCATCCCATGGTTTCCGTCTGGTTGTCCCACTGAGAGGACAGGGCTTTCTCACTTTTCTGAGCAAGCAGAGGATAAAACTCACAAAAATTTTTGCTCTCCTGAGATCCTTCAATAAATCCATAGATCTTAGGACAACCATGGGGCACAACAACCTGTTAGCAGAGGTCTAAAAAGCATCACAACAGTCTTCTGAGCCAGTATCCTATGGGATCGCTGCTGGCTGCTGCTCGAACTCCTTGTGGTACTAGACCCTCCAAAGTGGGCGAGAAGGGAGTGGATGGCAGTGGATTCAAGGCCTCATCCTCTCCTCTCCCACGGAGTCAGGCTTTCATGGAGAGAAGCACAATGCTCTACGAACTATTGCTAGGTGGTACAACTAGTTGCAATGGGATGGTCCAGTGACTGAAGAGTCACATCAGGCCTTAACGTATTATATGTTAAGCCTCATCCCAACCAAGTGCCTCGGCATGGATACTATAGACACATAGGGACAATTCATCAGCTCATGTATATTGTCACAGCTCCATGGAAGGCAATGGAACTATGACAGCTTTCACCAGCTGAGGGTCTGCTACGTATTGTATCATATAAATAAGAAGAATTACTATAAATTGCCCACCAATAAATGAAGGAGACACGGATATAGGTTAAATAGTGTATTTGCTTCAGATTCTATTGAGTAGGAAGCTGAATCTTTAAAAGCAAAAAAATGAGTCCTTAGAGGGATTTCATTTTTAAAAGAGAATTAACAATTTTTTCCAGATTTATTTAAGGCGAGGTTTTTCTAAAGACCAGGTGCTCTGAACCCAATCCCGCTGACCCTATTCGGTCAAATGCCGGGATTTTAATAAGTTGCCCCAAGTAGTTCAGCACCAAAAAAATTCCCTTTCTTAAGTCTATGTTAAGTTGATGAAGAATGTCCTCCTTTATGTGGATGTAAAAAAAAAAGCTAATACAAACTCCCAATATATTAAAAATACTATGAAATCACTATTTTAATCAGAGCTATAGAAAAATAGTTCTGTGTGTTTGTGCTCCCTCTACTGGCATGTCATGATTTTTCCTAAGGCCCCCAACAAAAGTCAGTGACGTTTTGGCATTGGTTTCAGCTGAAGCTGAGGCATAAGAAGTTCATAGTGCCGATGCTCATGTGAAAAATCAAATGTAATATAACAATACTGGTGGTTGGGCCATTTGAACAGTAAATGGGATCACACAAGCTATACGTCTGTACTGAATGTAGCCTGTTGTCTGCCAAATATAAACCCAAGTCACAATTTTTTACTGTAGATATGAAGCTTCCCATAAGAGAGGGATTTTTCAATGTTTTGTTTCAACTCATCTTTATTCCCCTGCTATAAAAGGCTAATTTTCAGAAGAGATGACTTGCAACAATTCTGCTTAAACTCAGTAGGAGCTGCAGATACTCAGGAGCTTGGTATTTGGTACCAGTATTTGGTAGAAAATTTTCAAATTTCTTAAAGTGTATTGGGGAGGAAAAAATTACAAACCATTTTTTTTAAGTTTTGAGAATGTCAAAATAAACCAATGAAGTAAAAATGGTGTTGTAAAATGGGGTTACAGCCAATTACAACTCAGCGTGCAACTTTCCAGCCTCTTGGAAACTCAGCAATGGTATCAGATTCTCTTCTGCAGTCGGATCTGATTATTCATTCAATGTTTATCCCAGTCAGTCATCGTAGTCACTCTGAGGTTTCCTCTCAGTTTTTCAGCAGGCCCACAAATGGTTATGTAAGCCACCTTAGCCTGCAGGATTTTCTCTAGGTACATATGAATCCATTGTAAACTATAGTTGAGCAAAAAAACCACTGGTGTAGCAGAAAGCCTCTAGCCCTCAGTAACTTTATTTAATTTAAAATATTTTTCTACTATGTTTCTCTTACATATTTTCCCACTGTGAGATGTAAAAGTATATAAAGTGCTGTTCAACATATTCACAAATAATATGGAAAAAAGGGTAAACAGTAAGGTGGCTAAATTTGCAGATGGTATAAAACTATTCAAGATAGCTAACCCAAAGCTGGTGCAAAGAGTTACAAAGGAATCTCACAAAACTGGATAACTGTGTAACAATTGTGATAACCACAAAGTAAGTAATACACCTCGGAAAATAAAATCCAAACTATACATATAAAACCATGGGGTCAAAATTATCACTTACTAATCAAGAAAGATCTTGTAGATAGCTCTCTGGAAATATCTGTTCAATGTGCAGCAGCAGTTACAAAAGCTAACAGAATATTAGGAATCATTAGGAAAGGGATAGATTCTAAAATAAGAACTATAGTGACACTATATAAGAAATATAGTGGCCACATTTTGAATACTGCCTGCAGTCCTGGTTGCCCCATCTCCTAAAAGATACGTTAAGTGGCAACACAAATGATAAGTGGAATAGAACAGCATCCATATGAGGATGGAAAAGAGTTGACTAAGGAGGGAAAGTGAATAAAGAAGTGTTATTTACTCCTTCACATAACACAAGTACCAAGAGTCACCTGATGAAATTAATAATCATCATATTTAAAACAAACAAAGGAAGTATTTCTTCACACAATACACTGTCAACTCATGAAACATGTTGCCAGGGGAAGTTGTGAAGACCAAAAATATTCAAAAAAGAATTAGATAAGTTCATGGAGGACAGGTTTATCAACGGCTATTAGCCAAGATGGTCAGGGTTACAATCCCATGCACTGTGTGTTCCTGAGCCTCTGACTTTCCCCCAGGTCAAATTGACTGACACATATGCGTGGGAGTTTGGTTTCAGCTGCAGCATGAGCCACAGGTCACTTGCAGGTTTCAAGTACAGGTTGGACTTCCCTGACTGGTCCTGAAGGTCCAGGGAAGGTCAATTCCATCCCTCTGCTGACGGACTCCAGGCTCTCCCAGGATCCATTAGCAGACCCAGTGGAGCTCTCCTACCTCCAGGCCACCAACTCCCAGCTCTACTGGCCAGTCCTGGCCACCATTGCTGGGCTCTGCTCCCTGGGGCTGCCGTGGCTCTGTTGCCACAGGACCACTGGGACTCTGCTGTCCCAGGGCTGCTGGGGCTTTGCAAAAGCAGGGCTGCTGCAGCTCTGGAGATGCCAGGGTTTGGCTCCCCAGGGCTGATGGGGTACCCAGGCTCCACAGCCCCAGGGCCACCGGGACTTCCCAGCTCCATGGCCGCCAGGACTCCACTCATTGGGGCATCAGGACTGCTGCAGCTCCATTCCACAGGGCTGCCAGAGCTCCATTCCCCGGTACTGCTGGGGCTCCACTGCTCCAGCGCTCTGGGACAGCATTGTCTGCTGTGGCTCTGCTGCCCTGGAGCCACTGGGGCTCCACTCCCCGGGGCCACGGGGGCAGCTATAGCTCTGCTCCCCCTGCCAGGGCTCCACTTCCCTGAGGCCACTGAGGCTGCCAAGGCTCTGCTGCCTCGGGGCTGCTGTGGCCAGTTCCATGGCCACCCAGCTCTCTGGTCTAGAACCATGGACCTACCGGACCACAGATGTTGCTGGACCAGGGAGTCTCAGACAAGAGAGAGGTTCAACCTGTTGTGTAAATAGTGAATTCTCAGTGACCTGAAGTCTTTAGACCATGATTTGAGAACTTCAGTAACTCAGCCAGAGATAAGGGGTCCATTTCAGGAGTGAGTGAGGGTCTGTGGTTTGTAATGTGCAGGAGGTCAGATTAGATGATCTTGATGGTTCCTCCTGATCTGAAAGTCCATAATGGGCAGAAGCCGGCACTGAATGATGGGATAATTGCCATAGTCCGTTTATTCCCTCTGAAGCATCTAGCACCTTTCACTGTCAGAAGACAGGGTGCTGGGTTAGATGGGCCATTAGTCTGAACCACTGTGGGCAATTTTTTCTTCTTATCAAAATCATGTATAGTAACATGCTATTTTGTTGTGTTTCCGAAAAAAAAACCTTTAGGCTTTTCCCATTGCATATTTTTATGTAAAAGGTACAAGCCTAAATTCTGCTCATGGTTAAAGTTATTTTATTAGTAGCATCACAGTAACACAGGGACACGTTGTGTGAGGCCCTGTACTCATATTCCTATAAGACGTGAGGTCCTGCTTTGAAGAACTTAAAGTCTAAGTTGACAAGAAGAGGGTCTGAAATGGGCTAAATTTGCAGATGATATACAGCTACTCAAGATAGCTAACCCAAAGGTGCATGCAAAGAGTTGCAAAGAGATCTCACAAAACTGGGTGACTAGGTAACAAAATGGCAGGTGAAATTCAATCTCGATGAAGTGCAGGGAGGCCTGCTTGGGAAGTCCCTGTCTTAGGAATTAGCTTTGTATGGTTCTGTGCCCTCTCCAGGGGGTACCTCACCACCATTACCTCTGTTCTAGGACCCACATCTCTCCAAAGACTGCAGCATCCTCTTCAGCAACACAGCCCTCTGGCTGTGCCACATACTATGCTCCTCCCTTCCAGGGAACCTGCAGTATACTGTCTATGCACTTTCTTTAGTGGCCAACTGCAATCCACTGTCTAGCCTCTTCCTTCAGTGGCTACCTGAAATCCACTACTCGCCATCTCCCACATGGCTCCAGCACTGTCATTGCCCTTGTGTCAGGGCCTCAGTCTGCTGGCAGCCAGGAGCTGTCTCTTGCTCCTTGGCTCCTGCTGTGTCCTGGGTGTGCTGGCTGTTCTCAGTCCTTCAGAGACAATGTCCTTCCACCCTGGGTTCCCAATAGAGAACTTCCATCCTCTGCCCTGTGGGAAGCTGGAAGCTGGGCTCCCCACATCTGGGCTTCCCAGCTTGCTGCAGTTAGGCTGGTAGGCACAACCCAGCTGGGCTGCCCAGCAGGACCGGGAGCACAGCAAGCCCCAGCTGGGCCAGTCCAGGGCTGGGGAACCAGTAGGGGGGGGGCAGCTATGACCTCCCCTGGTCCAGCAAAATCTCTCACCTGGTCTGGTCCCAAGAGTGGCAGACCACAGAGGTCCAACCTGTACTGAAAAACTTATTTGTGACTATTCACAGTCAAAAGTGAACTTTGATTTAACTATATTCATAACTTGTGCTGCACAAATTATGAAAACAGTTATTGGCTAAATAGTTCAAAAATCTTTGTAGCCTTTGTGAAGTACATACCTTGTTAGCTTCTTTCTGGATTATTTAAATGAATGACAATTATTTGTCCTATGACCTATAAAGACTATTATATGTCTAGAATGACAGGAGGACAGGCTTAGAATTCAAGGCAGCCTTGACAAATAGAAGAATTGGTCTGAAATCAATAAAATGAAATTCAATAAAGACAACTGCAAGGTACTTCACAAAGGGTATGTCTACATTACAGAGATAATAGACCGTTGTTGATCTTCCAGGGTTTGAATTAGCAGGTCAGTGAAGACATATTAATTTGAACTGAGAGGAGGCGCTCTGGTTGATGACGGTAACCCTGCTTCCACAAGGAGTAAAGAAAGTCGAAGGGAGAGTATTCTCCCTTTGACTTCCTGCAGTATGGACAGCGCCAAAAGTTGAGTTAAGGTACTTCAACTTCAGCTACACAACTAACGTAGCTGAAGTTCTGTATCTTAATTCATCCTTAACCCGTAGTGTAGACATACCCTTAGGAAAGAAAAATCAAAAGGCACAATTATAAAATGAGCAATAACTGACTAGGCAGTAGTGCTGCTGAGAAGGAGCTTGGGCTTATACTGGATCATGAATTGAACATGAGCTAACAGCATGATGCAGTTGCAGAAAAGACTAATATCATTCTGGGTTATATTAAAAGGAATAGCATATGTTAGATAGGGGAGGTGGTTGCACTCTTTTGGCCTACAGTTCTGGGCATCGTGCTTTAGCAAGGATGTGGAAAACTGGAGAGAATTCAGAGGAGAGCAACAACAAATGATAAATGGTTTAGAATACCTGAACTGCAAGGAAAAGTTTAAAAAATGGGCATGTTTAGACTTGAGAAGACTGGAAAGAGACCTAATAGTATTAAAATGTGTTAAGGGTTGTCAAAAGGAGGGCAGTGAGCATTTGTTGTCCATATCCACCGAAAATAGGACAAGAAGTAATGGGCTTAATCTACAGCAAGAAAGGTTTAGCTTACATTTGAGAAAAACTTCATAATTATAAAAATATAATTATAGGCACTGGAACAGGCTCCCAAGGAAGGTTGTAAAAACCCCTTCATTGTAGGTTTTTAAGAATAAATTAGAGGAACACTCCTCAAAGATAGTCTTGGTATCCTTGGTCCTGCCTCAGTGGGGAGGAGAGATGGATATGATGATCTCTCAAGATCTCTGCCAGCCTATATTTCTATGAGTCTATGCCATGATACTGTTAATATGTTCATTCATTATTCATCCAGTTCTAGATTATAACCCAAATGAACATAGGTCCAAATTATTCTGTTTTATTTTAAAATTTCAACTTTCTCATAAGAGCAACCGGATTAATGAAAAACATCAATCCTCACTTTTAAAATCTTCCAGAGGAGGTCACAGAAACACAGAAATTGCCATAGCATAACGGGCTAGTGACCCATCTAGCCCAATATCCTGTCTCTGAGGCTACGTCTACACTACAGGGTTTTTGTGCAAAAACCCACAGAGTGTCCATACCTCAAGCGTGTTTTAGCGCAAGTAAATTTACAGTAAATCAAAAGAACAGAGGGGTTTTTAGCAGTGTAGGTATTCCTTTTTCTATGAGGAATTACTCCTTTTTGTGCAAGAGTTCTTGCGCAAAAAGGTGTGTGTGGATGGGCAACGGGGGGAGGTTGCACAAAAAGAGGCAGTCAACAAAAGCACAGGTGCTCTGGTGGCTATTCTGTGAATAGAAATCAGAGCTTTCTTTTGAGAGAGCATCCATGCAGTCTGGACGCTCTCTTGTGCAAAAGCGCATCACTTTTGCAATGAGCTTTTGTAGTATGGACGTGCTCTTGAGCAAGAAGTTTTTGCAGAAGATCTGTTCCACAAAAAGCTTCTTGCGCAAGAAGCCTGAAGCGTAGATGTAGCCTGAGAGTGGTCAGCACTGGATGCATCAGCAGAAGACGCAAGAAACCTAACAATGAATAAGTATGAAATATAGTACTCTTAGTGGAATTTCTTTTCTAACTCCAGGCAATGAAGATTTTCCAAATTTTCCAGAGTTTCTAAGTCCCACATAAAAGTCATTAGGACTTCAGCTTCTAAGTCATTTAGGAACTTTTTGAAAATGTTACTGTTAGTAAGTATCATGTGCTCGGAGCATGAGGGTTTATCTATGGTTGGCTTAATTGTTTATATAAGCAATTTTTAAATCTTGCTGCATTCTTGACTTCAGTGATACTATGTAGCATTGACTTCCACAGGTTAATTATGTCTTGTGTAAAATGTTTCTGTCTATCAATTTTAAATATGTTGCTTTTTAATTTAATTGGATGTCACTGTGTTCTATTATCAGAATAAATACCAACTACTAGTTTATGTGCTCTAAACTATTCATTATTATATATATACACCTCGGTCATATCATCACCTATTCATTTCTTTTCCAAGCTATGTGAAATAGTTGTTGTTTCAAAGTTTTTACTGTTTTCAAAGCTTATCAGTTTACGGGTAGACAGTTTCCTGCACATGAGAATTTTACTACAACTAATAATATCTTTCAGAACATTAAGACTGTTTAAAATGCACCTATTGTACGTGTCATGTTTTTAATGTATCTTCATAAATACATTTCTTTCTGTGTATCTAAACATTTTCATTGTCCTCCTTTGAACCCTTTTCACTTCTGTAATAGCCCTTTTGACATTCTGTGATCAGAAGTGAACAGAGTAATAATAGCAAAGTGCATCAGCAACAGACATAATGGCATTATAATGTTTCTGGTATGTTTCTCTGTCCTCTGAATGCAATCTAACTTTGTTTGTTTGTTCACCAATGCTCTTTCAGCAGGGCTATGTCTACACTATAACTTTTTCTGTAAAAATGTATGCAAATGAGGCAAAGCATGGAATATCAAAGTGCCTCATTTGCATAATTAACAAGGCTCCGTTTTTGCACAAGAGGTTTTTGCCTACACAGATTCCGCATTTTTTTCCGGAAGAACGGCTCTTGCACAAGAGGGGGGTTTTGTGCAAAAAGGAGCTGTGTAGATGGCTCCTTTTTGTGCAAAAGCCTCTTGCGCAAAAACGGAAACTCATTAATTATGCAAATGAGGTGCAGAGATCTTCCATGCTTTGCCTCATTTGCATATGTTTTTGCAGAAAAGGCTATCGTGTAGACATAGCCCAGGTGTTTTCACTGAGCTGCCCACTGTGACACATTTTTCTCCTGAGTTGTTACAGTTACTTTGGAACCCAACAATGTGTGTGTCACTGAAATTATTCCTCCTAATGTACATCATTTTACATTTATCTATACATTCATCTGGCATGGTGTTTTCTAACCATGAATCTTTGGTAGCTCCTTTTGAAGTTCCTAGTGGTCTTCTGTATTAACCTAAATAATCTGTGTCACTTGCAGATTTTACCTGGCCATTTTTCACTATATTCTTCAGGTATTTATTAAAACCATTGAACAACACTTATCCTGATATCAATCTTTATGAAACCCCATATGAAACCCTATAATAACCTCCCTCCATAGAAAATTGACCATTTATTGACCTCTTTTGTTTCCTCTCTTAACCAGTTCAGAATCCAGGACAGAACTTCACCTCATACCTACTTCGTTTGCTCAATAGCCTTTGGTGAGGGACTTTATCGAAATCCATACTATACTAACAATTGCAACTTTTGTTTTTAAAAATTAACTTATTGTACTAGCCTGGTAGCACTGTAATATATTTCCATACTTGGAGGTTCACAATAATAGAGCCTTTTCTGTAGCTTACCATTTCTCTAGCCATCAGAATACTCTTCTCTGAAAATCTGACTGACATGGGGTTGCACCAATTTAACTGACAGGAGAAGCTGGCCAATGAACTTTAGTTCTTTAAATGTATCACTTCTGTTGAAAACACTCTCCAATTCAGGTGTCATTTTAACCCAACATTCCTAACTGTTGACACAATCATGATCACATGCTCCTTCACAGCACATAGAAGCACCTTCTAGGACTGCTGTTATTGTCCTGTCTGGTATAGCTGAAATCATTACCTTTGCATACAGTGTATTCTCTTGCTGTTGTTATCCCCTTTCCTTCTACATAGCAGATTCAGTAAATCTGGTATGTAGTCTGACTTGTACTTAGGCTTGTCTTGTCTACAATGCCAGCCAGAACTTTTAATATTTCATTGTGTCTTACAGCACTAGTGCCCTGGGGTTTTCCTAAACTCTAACAAGATAAAATGTGCTGCAAGGCAGCATTCTCCTACATATTCTTCACCTCTTATCACTTGCCTGTATGTTCCAAATTAGCTGTTGCTGAAAGGTTGAGGACAGCTCTCAGATGGGCCTGTGTTCATTCTTTGTACATCTGCTTTCCAAATTTCAGGCGAAGGAAGTTTTCTTCCTATAGCCTCTTCGCACCACAACCACTCTCTCCCCACATTATCACAACTCTGCAATCCCTTATTTTTCTTCTCTCTCATTAAAATTTAACTTTTGCTCAATCATTTCTTCTCAGCTTGGCTCTTTTTGCTTTGTTATTTTATAAAGACACTTCTGTCTGTGTGTTTCAGCATAGCCACTAACTAGTGCTACATCAGTCTAACTTGACTCTCTTCTCTTGTGTTTCATAGTATCTGATTTTTCTTAATGATGTCAGTGATGCCAGTTGTTCTCATTTCTTCATCATTGCACATCTATGTCTCTGGCACATTAATTACATTCTCCATAATCTTTCAGTCAGTTACAAGGGTGAAACAGTAGTGTAATTTTGGCATAGAAATAGCTTTGCCTGTTATCACTATTTAGAGTGGTTGGAAAGACTGCAAAAATACCACTAGTAATCTTGCAGAACTCTGTATTACCTATATATGTACTGGCTTCCATCTGAGTGTGTCACAACATCACAGTGTATCAGCAAAACATCTCTGTGAGGGATTGTCCCCATTTTACAGATGAGGACCTGAGGCACAGAAAGATTAAGGTCTCAATCAACTTAACATCTCTCTATCTCATCTCTTTTGTGTGAAGCGTGTAAGTACATATTTAAGTCTGATTGACACAATAGTGTGTTTATTTCTGTACTGCTGGCTAAGAGACTGAATATTGTATATAAAATTATATTTTGTGCAAAAAAATAATTGTGTGTAATCAAACAACCAATGAATTCCACAAGAAAGATATGTGTATGCATAGGTATAGATATGTATGTGGTTGGACGGACAGATATCCATAGATATACACACTCATACCTATCCTATGTATATATGCATATATATATTCACAACTACATACCTATACATACATATACCTTGCTTGAGGAATTGCTGTTTGTTTGTAATACATCAGCAATAAAAATCTGGCTACTGATCAGCTTTCTCCTCAACCTGATTTATGGAGGCCATAGATTGCATTTTACTAGTCAACAAGTTAGACTTTGAGTGCAATTCTGATTCCACAAGCAAAGCGGAAAGAAAAGGGTTTTGCACAGGGGACCTGGGCAGATGTTGTGGTGATTCATTCCTTCTCCCAGTTCAGGTGTAGGATCTAGTACACCTGCATGCCCGATCCACAGGTGTGGGTGCTACAGACTGTACCAGTGGCAGTGCCCTACTGCTTTCCCTGGGTGAAGGCTTGCTCAGGATGCACAGAGTCTGGACCCTCTGAGCACCCCATGCCATTTTTCCACTCATGCACACACTGTTCAGCTGTTCAGTGTTTGTCCCCATAGAACATGCTTCCTAGACATAATATGGTGATAAGAATATTTTGAAATGTCAAATATGGGTCTCATTCTGCACTCAGATCCACTTGTGTAAAATCTTACGCCTATCAAGAACTCCATATACCACTGAAGTGCCATTGGCATACATCTATTTGCAGGACAGGACCCTATGAGAGTGGAAAGAGTGGGATGCTGTGTGTTTGTACTTCCTGTATGTATGCTAAATTTAGGTTGTGAGTACAGTGTTTGGGTCTGAGTGTGCATGCTTTGGTGTAGCTTGAATGTGAGTGGCATTTTGTATGTTGTACAAGCATGTAGAGATGTGTTTTGCTTAGCATTGCTAGATTAATTTTTTAAATGCCTGTTTATGTGAGGAATAATATTACAATATCTCTAGTTCTGATCCCAAAGAAAATAAAAATAGAACAGATCTTTAAGAGTAGAAAATGTGTTATAGACATTTATTAAGGCTGATCAAAAATCAATCACAAGTATTTTCCATGAAAAAATGGGGTTTTTGACTAAATGAAATTCTTCACAAAAAGTGTCTGCTTGCCACTCAAAAAATTAAACTTTACATCAAAATACTGGATGCTTGAAACCCAAAATATTTCCCTGGAAAACTGAAATATTTCAATTCTGAAGTGATGCCATGTGGTCTCATGTAAATTGTATTTTAGGTATCTTATGCTCCCAGTCACCTCTATGAGCAGGACTCTGCATCTAGTCTTTTTCTCTCGTGATGTGCTATATTCATGACACTGTCATGATGTACCATCTTCCCTCACCAAGAGGAGAGAGGCTGTAGTACATCATGGGATATGTAGTCGAACCAGGGAATGTCACCTATGGAGGAGAATTGGAACATTAGTCACCCAAACTACAATTCCCATGAGGCATCATGGTGACATTTCAGGATCAAGATGATCCATCTTTGGATTTTGTGACAAAAATTCAATTTGTCCATGAAAAACTTTGACAAAAATTAATTAGTTTTTCATTTTTGTCAAATTTTCTATTGGGGAAAAATTTCTGACCAGCTTTACTTATATTTCTCAGAAAATAGTACTTACATCAGAAAAACTACAAGCCTCTCTTTTTATTCCCAAAAGGCTTATTTTTAAATTTGTCATACCCATACTGTCATTCCTGTTAGTGTCATTTATTCTCTGCTTTTTCTCATTCTTGTTGCCTTTCTCATCCCTTTCTTTTCTTGACTGTATGTCTGTTTCCTCTTCTCTCAGGGTGCAACTATACTGCACCCATAGCTTGAAATAAACTACGCATTTTGAGCTACGCAAATTGCCTAGCTTATTTTGAGTGTATTTCAAAACAGAATGCTATTCCAAGATGTCCATTAATCCTCATGGAATGAGGTTTACAGGAACATCAGAAAAGCGCGCCCGTTATTTCAAAAAGCTATTTCGAAATAACGGGTGTGGTGTCAAGACGCACCCTCAAAGTTCTTCTCCTTTTGTTCTTTTCTGTAGGCCCATATTTTCCCTAGATCTTTATCCATATTCTTTTCTCACTCTTCTCCTCTCATAATCTATGTAAAATCATAGCACAGCCCTACAATTTATATTCCACAACCGACTTAGCACTTTCTGGTGCAGATCAGAAGATCACCAATTTCACTTGTGGGCCTTATTGTGTATTACAGTCAACAGTCCCAGATGTAGTAAAACATAACACACAAACATTTGAATGACAAAATTCAGTTCTCACTTATGCTGGCATAAATGAGGACTACTTCATAGATGTAGAAAATTGGTGGAAGAGAGATAAAAATCTTCCACTTTCCATTTATGTACTTTTGTGAAAATTCAATCATTATTCTTATAAAATATTATGCTCTATTATGATGTTTTTCCTGCTTATCTTATTTCTGTATCTGTAGCACACATATGTATCCCTGCCAGAATCTGATTAGTGTTGCATATAGTAGTCATAGCTGTGTACCCAATGCATTCATATACACAGAGTGCTACATACAGCAACAAGTGCTATAATTTCTATACTTCCTTCTGTCTTTGGATGGAAACTGTAGAATAGTCATAAATATAGCTCATAGCTTACATACATGTCCAAAATTGGAAAAACGTCAACTCTTGCATTAGCTTGAATTGATTGTGTCATCTGGAAAAGTCAAAGTTAAACAAACTGCCTTTTTCGCAATCTAATCATCACCTCTCTTTAAATCCTATTTCTGGAATGGAAATTATAGTGGATGAAAACAGAGAGAGTACTTTAATGCAATTTCATGTCATAGAACACCATCATTGTTCTTTAAGCATGACATTTACTGCCCACCCATCGCACCAGTAAAACAGGGGGTTTGCAGAAAACTATATGGGCGGGAGAGAGGATGGAATCTCCCTTCTACAGTGGGTATGATCTGGGGTAATTCTACAGCCTTTTGGCAGGGGTTGGAATAGGAGCCAACAATTCAGAAGCATCTGTTTTATTGCAGTGCTTTGTCAAGGGATCTCTGTGATCACAGATCCAGAGATCACATACCTGCCCATTGCCAGACCTGCTCCTGGACGTACCACTCTGTAGCAGTTTATATAGAAGGGATGGAATGCAGAGCTCTGCCACATTCAGAGACTATGACATTCCCTTTCCATGAGCTCCTTCTCTACCGCCCACTATTATCTCAATAGTTCTGCTGGGTTGGGGGTTTTCCAGAGACATTTTTCCCTTTGGTAAAATCCTTTCCAACTGAAAAAATAAAACCTTTACAGGTATTTGACGTATCGAGATCTCTGACAGCCGCAAGTGTTTTATTCAGG
Source organism: Pelodiscus sinensis (assembly GCF_049634645.1). Lineage (NCBI taxonomy): Eukaryota > Metazoa > Chordata > Testudines > Trionychidae > Pelodiscus > Pelodiscus sinensis. The sequence goes on along the minus strand of NC_134712.1, from coordinate 167,088,209 downwards.
TCTTTGGCCAGTATAACTCTAATAGGGCTTGAAGTTCTTTGAAGTTGTTTGACTAAACATCAAGATAAATGATTCTGAGTTTTGTCCATGTGAAAATCATAATAGACTTGAACTGGTAGACCGATTTACACAAGTGAATAAAATTAATGATTAAAAAACAGCATATAGTGGCCTGATTTCTCCCCATCCCCAATTTTTAAATTGATCTGTAATAGGAATAAGTACAGTAAAAGTTTTAAAAAAAGTACAAAGGAAATGGTAAAATACCTTAGATTACATCAAATATATGTAACAAATACAAGTTGGACCTCCGTGGTCTGGCACCCTCAGGACTTAACTCATCCGGAATGAGGGAATTTGCCAGATCAGGGGAGGTCACCTGCCACCAGATCCCAGGACACTGCCCCTCCCTCCAGCTGGCTCTGCTCCAGCCCTGCTGCTACGGGGCTCAGGTTTGGCTCCAGCCTGCTGCTGCCAGCCAGCTGGGGCTCTCCAAAGATGGAGATCCCCAGCTGTCGCAGCCCCGCTTCTGCCCTGCCAGCTGGGGCTTCCTGGGGGCAGGGCTCCACAGCTGCCACACTTCTACTGTGCCCGGATGAGGATTCCCAGGGATAGGGCTCGCCAGTCCTGATGATGGGACTCCCTGCCACTGGACTACTGACCGGCTCACATTCCTGGGTGTCAGGGCTCTCTGGTCCAGCAACATCTGTGATCCTGCCAGACCACAGATTTTGCCAGACTAGAAAGTCCCAGATTTAGGAGATTCAACCTGTATCAGTTGTTCCAGACACCTTTTGTTTCTGTTTATCATCAGGCTTTTTTGTGTGGGCATGAACTGTAGTCCTAATTTTGGAGCTCCCAACAATACCAAATAGACCTTTTACTTAAAGACACTTGTTCAGTAAAATCAAACAAGTTTCTTTATTCATCTTAAAAATTCAAATATAACTCATTCATCTTGAACAACACCTGCTGTTTCCCTGCAGTAAATGCCTAACAATTAGCATGACTGGGGAACCCTTTCTGTTCATTTTTGTATCTTTCTAGGGCTAAGAAAAGAATCGATATTCCATAAAGAGATAATAAGGACTTGTTATCTTAAGATAATATATTATGATATTTTCCTGTAGTCTAATAAGGCTGTGCCAGGTTATAAGAAATCTATAACATTAGGATATAATAAAGCTATTTTAGGTGCTAGGATCCATTGCCCACCTTCATTCCAGGTAAAGATCTCCTCTTGAATTTGATGTAAGTGATGTGTAAAATCAATGGGACAGAATGACCTCACTGAACACTAAGCAGTGAGGATGCTGTCTGCTTTGTTGGAAAAGGTGTGAGCCTTTTTAAGGGCTAGAGAATGATATGCAGCAGCAGCTCCATATCAGGTCAGTGTGGGGATGCTCACCCATCCCTGCTTCCAGGTAACCAAAAGAAAAGGGGGATTTGGAGGGGGGGGGGCATGACCAGTGCAGGTATTCCATAGGGAAAGGATACAGAGATCAGATAAAATGCCTCACTAAAGAAGATATTTTTAAAGGTGTGGAAACAGGGGACTCATGGCTCTCATGACCAGTATGGCAGGGATCATCCCGCTACTCCTTTATAGTCCCTCCTTAACTTTCCTTTGAGGAGAGGATAAGGTCCCAGCAATGAGCTGGCATGGGACAAGGAGGAGTAAAGAGAGAGCATACAATACAGCAGCCCTCCCCTCTTTGGCATGTGTAAATGTTTATCAAATGACTTGTGCTGTACACTTTTATCTACTGGGTGCTCCCGAGTCATTTAGGTATGAAGTTGCAGTCTAATTAAACCACATCCAGGGTCTCCTGAACTCCTCCTGGCAAGCCCAGACAATGGTATTTAGCTTTTGGGGACTGCATTTACCTCTGTTATGAGAAGAAAGGACATGATTCTCCTCTTGCTTCCTCTGGTGTAAATCAGAAGTATCTCCACTAAAGTTAACAGGGCTATACCATTGGAAAGTTGGTGGAAGATCAGAGTCAGATCCATAATGTATCATTGTATATGAAATGCAAGTAGCCATATATGAGAAGTTTCACAGTATGCTGCCAAGAAAGAACAGGTTTTTTTGGAGTGAGGAATAAAAAGGCATTACAAATCATTTTGTATCCTTGGCTACTGTCATAGGGTGGACTATTCTTTTCATGCTAGCACCCATGGTCCCATGAAAGGACTCTTCCATCTTCATGAAACCACATTGACTTGCATAGGGAGTTAGGCCTTGTCTTTGGGGATCAGTTTGTGGGCTTATACATATAAAATCAGAGTCCGGCTGGACATAGCAGGAGCCTCACTGATACTCATTTCAATAAAGAAAATATATAAAGAACCTGTCAAGTGTTTAGTAGTAGGTGTAGAGAAATTATCTCAATAAACAAAACTGGAAGGGTGACGGTTTGACACAGCTCAGGCTCCCCTGTCAACCCTTTATCATCTAAACTTTGCACATGGTATTTATATGCTCCTTCAGCATCAACTGTGTTTGGGGAGTAGAAGGATCATGTGGTACGTTGAACGTTTCTGACTACTAGTCCATTTTCTAAATTTTTATTTTTACGTTTTAACATGTAGCTCCATCAGCCCTCCCAGACGCAAGTGGGACAAGGAGCCTCACAATCAAACCTTCTGCATTTGGCTCACAGTCAAGCGTCTATGTCTCAAAGTCCAGTGCGTCAGCCTTCTTCTTCTTCCTCCTCATCCTCCTCCTCTTCAGCTTTGAGTGTTGGCCAGTTAGTCAGCAGTAAGTATTGCTCCCTGGCTCTCTCTACTTCCCCTTTCATTTTTGTTTCCATCCTTGCTTAGCTTCCTTAGCTACCTTCCCTCTTTATTCATATAACTGATTGAATGCTGCCAACTGGAGTAAGCTTTGCCAAGAAGAAATGCTCAGTGCTGTTATTTAAGGAGTAGGACATAAACATTCCATAAGAAGACCAAAACATCACTGAAAACTGTCATAAAACTGTGGACGCCCTTAAGTGATTATTTGAGTAGTGAACAAAGTGGTAGTTTATCCTCATTCTGAAAACCAAAAGGTAGTTCCTATTATGCTAGTCTGTATCTGAAATCAGGATAACACTTAGGGTGTGTCTAGACTACATGCCTCCTTCGACGGAGGCATGTAGATTAGCCAGATCGGAAGAGGGAAATGAAGCCGCGATTAAAATAATCACGGCTTCATTTAAATTTAAATGGCTGCCCCGATCTGCCGATCAGCTGTTTGTCAGCAGATCGGGGCAGTCTGGACGCGACGCGCCGACAAAGAAGCCTTTCTTCATCGGCACAGGTAAGCCTCGTGAAACCAGGTTTACCTGTGTCGATCAAGAAAGGCTTCTTTGTCGGCGCATCGCGTCCAGACTGCCCCGATCTGCCGACAAACAGCTGATCGGCAGATCGGGGCAGCCATTTAAATTTAAATGAAGCCGCGATTATTTTAATCGCGGCTTCATTTCCCTCTTCCGATCTGGCTAATCTACATGCCTCCGTCGAAGGAGGCATGTAGTCTAGACACACCCTTAGGGTGGGGAGGACAGACATCTCAACTTCTGCCTACTGTGGGGTTTATGCTCCTTCCTTTGAAGCCTGTGGTGGTGGCCATTATCAAGCAGTCAGCCTGCTTATTAAATAGTGTTTCGTTCCAGGAACATGACAGCGGTGCTCCAGGGTATGTACTGGCTGCCTGTTGGTTTCTGGGATTGCTTAAAGTAAGATATATGTTTTCCTCCAACAGCTTCAAAGGGACAACATTAGGAAAAAATGCAAAAAATATACAAAATATGTAACACCTTTAAAACTTGCTGGTGGACTTAGATAACTAAAGATTAATTTATGTGTTGACTAAGTGTGTGAACTGACTACTTTGTGTGTGAACGGGGGAGTAACAGGACAGTAAGACTTCCCTTTACTCCCCACATCAGCTGCCTAGACCCTGGACCCAAGGTGTTGAAGGCATTGTATGCCCAATTGCACTCCTCTTTGGGCAAATGAATGGAGAGTAGGCAAGGAAAAAACTCCATCCCTACCCATGCATTGGCCAGAACAGCTGAGATAATACACCCAGCTTAATAATTTAGGACCCACTGAAGTCAATTGAAAGGCTCACATGGACTTCAGTGGGATCAGTCCCTTGCTGTGCCAACCGGCAAGCAGTAAATTAGTACCTCATGTGAGGTGCAAGGGAGGAATTGTGGTTCTTTAAATAACAATTTGGTCACTGTGCTGCTCCTGAGACAGTAACATATCCATTTTCTAAAAGCTCTGTCTAGCCTGGAGCTACAGCTCAGCCATATATAATTTTACCTCAATAGGGTTTTGCAGTATTTATTTCAGATATAACTAGTGAGAATAGAGAAATTCAGGTAATACTGCAACTATCCAGGCACTCATGTCCATTTATAAGTAAAAGTGGCAAGTTACTTAGGAGTGACATCTAAATAGTAATCTAATCAAGATTCTGCCATTCTTAGTCACACTGAGTAATAACGTGCTCCACAGGTAGCCCGACTGAAATCCATGGAACTACTGGACTAATGTGTTGCTCACCATGCGTAAGGATGACAGAATCTGGCCCTACATAGCTTCCAGTGAAATAAATTTTCCATGTTGTCCCTTTTCCTGTACACTGCACTTATCATCCCTTTTCTCTTATTCTGTGTGTGTACTCTTCTGTGAGATAATTCACTTCACCTATTTTCTCTTTCTTTCTTTCTTTCTTTCTTTCTTTCTTTCTTTCTTTCTTTCTTTCTTTCTTTCTTTCTTTCTTTCTTTCTTTCTCACTTACCACAAAAGAAAACATGTTTAAGGGCCATATTTTTCTCCTACTTCCTCTTCCAGTTCCCTAACCACTTTCCCTCCATTTCTTGATCTTTCTCACCACATAGCTCTATTGATACCATATCCCTCCTTTTTCCTCACACTATGGGACCTATCTTTCCCTGAATCCCATTCCCTCTTTTATCTATCAAAGTTTTTATATTGTCACCCATCGCTATACTATACTATAGTATCTGAGCATTTCTCACAGATAAACAAAGCTATTGCTCTCTTCCTTTTCCCTCTCTCCTTTGCACCTGCCTGTTTCCCAATAGCACTGTCTTGTTCTGCCTCTCCCTATTGTATTTACTTTCTGTTGTCACCTTGCCAGCTACCCTCTCTTCTGTCCCCCAGAGTGATAAAATCATGTTCCGCAGCTTCCCCCTTGCTGGTGTTCCTCACACCAAGAGTTCTAGTTTCCCTGAAACTCTGTAGTTTGCTTGGCTCTGTGTCTTGTCCATTACTGCACAGATTGGAACAGATTTGCACTCTGCAGGAGAAAGCAGAGTGCACCCAGGTCTTACTTAATCCCTGAAGAGCTAACACTGAGACATCACTGCAGAAGGAGGAGCTCTCCAAAGCAGAAGAACAGGAAGGAATCTGTAGGAGCTTTGGAATCCCCTGGTTTCACACCAGATTCTTTCTCCTTTTCCCCTATTAATATCCTCAGCACCAAAGAGGAAATTCCATGTGGCATCCTCTCTGTCTCCTCAAGTGGAACAGTTCTGTGTGTCCCTGTAGGGATCCCAAATGGGTCCTTCTCCCATCATCAGAACCTGGTAGCTATACAGCCATGGTAGAGCTTTAATCTAAACACTGACACTATTCACCATGACAGTTCCATAAGGGAGGCATCTCCCTTTTTCCACATTAGCACTGTACTAGCTATTCCATGTTGTAAACTGGATTTAAAAATCAACAACCTTTTTTGCACTATTGAATGAGAAATTTGAATTAATAGAGGAGGGAAATTGCAGATTTAGGAAGAAAGATGCTAATCTAACCAGGCAATAGCATAGATGGGCCTGAGCCATTATAGATTTATAGATTATAGATTCAGATTCTTAGAGGAAAGAAATGGGTGAGACCAACAATGTAATGCCTTGTATCCTTTGTCTCACTCGAGGGACTCTTTACAAGATATTGTGTCAGTGGGGTTATATACATTTCTGAAAAGATTTTGAAAAGCACTGTTAGGCTCCCAACTCCCACCTGTATCTTCGAAAATCCCCTTCGCCCCCTTATAGCCAATGTGGTGTGTAAATCATGTGGGTAGAGTAAGTAAAAATATTTTATTTATGAGCTAACAGTTACTTTGTATGAACAATTGTGCTTCATAAACCTGAATGATCTTGGTTATATTTACACACACTAACTGACAATATACAATTTGCATATACACACAAATGCGGGGGTATGCATATGCACATACATTCATGAAATATATGTAGGTCCTAATTTATCTTATGTTCAGAACAAATTCAACCCTCCACTGACTTCAACAGGAGTTGGTTGAGTGCCCAATGCGCATACACACACACACATATACAATAGCGCACAGTATGGGATATAAACCTGTGCAATTTCATATTTAAAATACAACCTGTTTTGCAACTATAGAGAGAGAAATGGCATTGTTTCTGATAAAAACCATAGAGGTTTTTATTATATTTTTCAACATTCTAATCGATGTAGGCTAAATTTATATACTAAAATCTCTCTCTCTTTTTCTCTTATTGGGCTACAAGACTTTTTTAGAGGCAATTTCAATCCTAAGAGAATGTTTGTATCAGGTTATAAACCCCTAGCAAATGAAAGCTTTATTACTGTAATGCTGACAAGTCTTTAACTATAGCAGAACTAGCAGGAGCCACTATAATATGAAGTTCAGCACACTAATGTAGTCTAGCACAGACCTCGGACAACTACTTGTATTTACAGAAATTGATGGGTTATTGTGCTGAAAACTTTTCACCTAAGAAGTCTCAGGAATGAGGTGAAGAACAATAGAGATGTCTCGCTGGGAGAATGGCTTCACTACACGCAGGATTGAACAAGACTTTGAAATCTTCCACCATCCCAGTCCCATGCTGTCTCCGGCTTGGTGAATACTTTCATTTAGCCGGGGATCAGTAGCTTGAGGGGGGGAGGGAAGTTTCCTTCTCCAGCTGTTGTGTCATTTCCCTTGATAAGTCCTAAATTGACCGAGTTATCCAGCACCGAAGGAGCCTTCTTATGGTAGACGTCCTTTATTATGTGCCCTTTCAGGGACAAAGGCTTCTGTGTCAGTAAATTGCCATGGAGAAAAAAGACAAATTTATTCTCACAGCTTCATGAGCATTATCTTCTGAGGGTCTAATGTAAAACTAGAATATTGTGCAGCACTAACATCTAAAACCCGATGGCTGAAGTGGCAAATATTCTGCTGCTTGGTTGGCAGCCTGATGGCTTGCGGACTGTAAAACCCTGAAAGGGCATTTCCCACAAAGACACGTTTTAAGAACTGATTATAAAATAAAGGTGTTTCAAACACAAATGTTTGGACCGGAGTTGTTTGGGCGGGGAGGAGGTGTTTTGGTTTGTTTGTTTGTTTGTATTTGTTCCAGCTAACGCAGAGCAGCCTTAGTTTCAAATTGAAGACTGAGCCCACTTTCATTAGTTGTGCACATTTTAATTCCCAAAGGGAAAAAAGAATCAGCCCCTTCCATGAAACAAAAATAATCAGAGAAGACGGTGAGCGTTATTTTTTGAAACTGGAGAGTTTCAAAGGCACAAATGGTAGTGAAGCATCTAAATCCCATTGACTACAATGTAGGCTCCTAACTTCTATCTGGTACCTTTGAAAACCTTCCCCACTGCCTTGAAATGGACTGTAAATACCTTGGTCCACAAACTTGCTAGCATTTTAGTAAAGAAAATAATTAAGAATGTTTTGTAATTCCTGACAGCACCAATCTCTCTCTGTTAGGGAAAAAACCCACTTTGTACTTCCAAAGAAATTCCAGTACTCTGGAAGAACTCTTAGGTAGTGTGACAAATTTACACAATTTTTTAAAAAAATATTTCAACAGATCCTCAAACAGCCACTGGCGAGGTGGACGGTGTGAATTTGGAGGAAATCCGAGAATTCGCCAAAGCGTTTAAAATCCGGCGCCTGTCTCTTGGTCTGACACAGACTCAAGTTGGCCAAGCTCTAAGTGCCACAGAAGGGCCAGCCTATAGCCAGTCTGCCATCTGCAGGTAACAAGTTACATAATAAGCTCTATTCGCCTCTTTGTTTGTAACTATTTGTTATTCTGGCGTACGTGAGTATTTAAACCATGTGTCCTTAGAACAGATTGCTTACTTTGACTGGCTAATAATGTTGGTATCTGGCAGATAAACTGTACTTACGGAGTGCCTTTAAAGCAGCTTTGGTCTTTTCCTTTTTTTTAACAACAAGCACGAAACAATAAATATGTTCCCGGCATTAAGACTTAATTCAGGAGTAGAGCTGGAGACCCTGCTGATGCTGTATAAACACCAGCTGACCCTCTTCATACTGTGCCATTTTCTACAGATAGGGTTACTGAACAGATATTTCATGGCTGCATCCCTGCTAAGTTAAAGCCTGTATTATTGTGGTTTGCACTTCACATACAGGATGTTAATGATGATTTACCTAGGCAACACAGAAGGGAGAAAAAATTAACTACATGGTATCTTGCCAACTTTCTAGCGCTAATCTTTTTATCATCTGAGTATTAAAAAAAAGTCCATAAACTGAGAATGAATCTACTTTATTAAGGAAAAATATGATGCAGTCTTGATGGAGTTAAAGTTAAGTAAGCAAAAGCAAATGCCATGTATACATGTATGTATGTTACACTAATCCCATGTTTATGCATGAGGTAACAAACACACTTAGGTAACAGCTTTTTCCTCTTGGGCAATGCCGTATAGTCCTCCTCCATCAGTGAAAGCCAAGAAACCAACTCTAAGCTCATTTAAGTGGATTTTGTTCTTGGTGATCCATGAAATGCTCTGTCTTTTTATCTGCTCTTTATACTTTTAATGTATTCCCCATAGAACGGAAGTGTACTTTTCCTGCAGTTTAAGACTAAGGTTATAAATAACATCAGTATGGGGTACTGAGCTTGCAGCTCACATTTTGCTCAATGATTTTCCATAAAACCCATTGATTGTTGTTAAATACAAAAAGCTCCATAGGATCCTCTCACTTCTATGGTCTCCCCTACTGTTTTTTCTTATAAGATACCTCCCTGTAGAAAATAACCTTTATTCAGTCTATACAAGGATACTACTGCTGGGAAATTTGTTTCAAGACTTGTATATTGTTATACCAAACAACGTGTACTGAAGCATCAACACTAACAAGCAACACCAATGATATGAATGCTATTGCTGCCTGTTCCCAAATATTAATTTTATTTCTTCTTTCCAGTCAATTGGAAAGGAACACCTAAACCAGGAAGTGTTTTTAGCAGCTGCCAGTTTGTAGTAGCTATCGATTACTTTTAAATATACCACGCTTTAAGTTTATATATTGAGCTTTGCTTCGCTTATGTGTGGTTTATTTTCCTCTTGTTTCCCCCCTTCCCCCATCCTATATCCCTGCATTTAACATGCAGATCCCAGGAACATGGTTGGGATGCTTTGAATTAAAAGAAAAAAAGATTTCCTGGTAAATGATTGTAATAAATAACACAGCTATGATTTAGTTAGAAGTAGATAAATAAGTAAGGGAGAAGTGGGGATCCCGGACATTATTTTCTCCCTCCCCTCATTAGCCCCATTGAAATCAGTGGGAGTATTTGAGGAGCAAATCACTACTGAATCTGAGTAACAGGTTCAGAATCTGAACCCAAATGCTTACAAGTTAAAATTTTTACCTCTTCCTCTCCACTTTTTGAGACACCCCATAGGGATGAAATAATCTGTAATGACTGTGCACTTCTTGTTAAGCACAAAGGCAGGCCACTTCCTGGAGAGCAGTTACCCCTTCCTCAAAAATGCCAAGTTCTGTCTTTCCATTAATGATAACAAAGCAGCCGGTAGACAAACTTCATGGGGAAAAAATAAGCAAGTTGCATTTCCAACTCACTGGCCTTATTGGAACACCTTGGTGCCATTTGCAGGGCATGCAATACAATATTCCACTTTTTCATGCAAAACTAAACTAAAATAAAATAAAATACATATCAATATTGTCACTTTCCTAGCCTGTGACAGTGTTATAAAACTAAATTACACAATTAAACTATCACTGGGCAGCAAGAGAAGGAAACGTGGCAGTCAGTACTGCTACAGGAACATAAGCAGCAATTATAAATTTTCTGGAGCATTGGTTATTTCCCTCAGTTGTTTGTGTGTGAGATATTGTATTTGCTCCGGGGATGTTTTCTAAGCTTGCCACTTGGGGCATCCAGAATTCTCTGTATTTGATGCTGTACCAGTAGCTTAAGAATGCTGCTTCCAGACGCTGGGTTCTGAGGCATAAAGGCATGGATTCAGTCTACCTCTTCTCTAAAGCATCTTCTCATTACCAAGAGCAGTGGCACTTCCATACCATGAGGACTGGATAGTCCAGTAATGCTGCTTTTCGACAGGATCAAATATTTTAATATCCAGGGTGGAAATGGGGGATGGGGAAAATACAAATGAATGATGTTTCAGAATTTGCTTAAGAATTTTCAATGTAAAGTAGACAAAATGATAAATCAAAGTCATGAGGACTGACAATGAAGACGTAAAATGTGATCTTAGTTCTTGTGGTTGTTTCAGAAAGAATGAAAGCTCTGTGTGGTGTTTCTCCAGATATCTGGCAATATTTGTAAAACCTGATCTGAAATCTAGCAAAGGACTTTTGATGGCAAAACGATAGATAGCAGATCTCATTTACAGGAAATGATATCATTCCAGCACAGTTTGCAGATATCCCACAATAAACCCAGCTTGGTGCCAGAGCATATTAGTGCACTATTATGCTGGGTTTCATCTGAAAGGCATGAGTCTCTTTTAGCACGTTGTGGGGGCATTCAAGATAATTACAATGTGTCCAGCTGCTTGAGCCGAACACTACCGTAGCTATGGGAGGTTTTTTCCTACCCAGAGAAGAGGCATAGTGTTAACTTGCATACAGTGAAAATTGCTTAAAATAAAGAGAAAAGAAGCCTGAAATTCAGAGGCTAGCAGCCGCTACTGCTTTGTATTACTAAAGCAGAGGCATTTGAACAATATGGGATAGAAGAATAAACAAGATAATTAATTATGATTAAGAGAGGGTATGAATCAGTTTGATATCATTTCCTGTAATTGGGTTTATCCTTCAGGTGTTTGACAATCATGAAAAATATTGAACTATGATAACTGAACTCATTGCCTGTTTTGTGTAGCATACTGAATTCTTGGTATTGTGTTACAGTGCTCATTTTGTGTTTGCTTCTAAGTATCTCTCTATATATACCTAGATATATGATGGCTTTCATAATCCATTGTACATTACCTCTGCCAGTCAATTAGTCAGGCAGGCAGGAAGTCCCACCCTGGCAGAGCATCAGTGTAAGACTCTTCTTTCTCAATTTTCCCTCAGACACACCATCCTGAGAAGCCACTTTTTCCTACCACAGGAAGCCCAAGAGAACACTATAGCTAGCAGTCTGACAGCCAAACTGAACCCTGGCCTTTTGTATCCTGCCAGGTTTGAAAAGCTGGACATCACTCCTAAAAGTGCCCAGAAGATAAAGCCGGTGCTTGAGCGGTGGATGGCTGAGGCTGAGGCCCGCCATCGAGCAGGTATGCAGAACCTGACTGAGTTTATCGGAAGTGAACCATCCAAAAAGCGCAAGAGGCGTACCTCATTCACGCCACAAGCTCTTGAGATCTTGAATGCCCACTTTGAGAAGAACACTCATCCCTCTGGGCAGGAAATGACAGAGATTGCAGAGAAACTGAACTATGACCGGGAAGTAGTTAGAGTTTGGTTCTGCAATAAGAGGCAAGCACTGAAGAACACAATTAAACGTTTAAAACAGCATGAGCCTGCGACAGCAGTCCCTATGGAGCCTTTAACAGACTCTCTGGAAGAAAACTCCTAAAAAGAAAAAGAAAAAGGAAAAAAAAAGGAAACACACAAATAAAAAATTAACCATTTGGACTCTGTGAAAATGCCTATTCGTCACCCTTGTAAGTAAAAGACTGAGAAAACGACAAGATGGACAGAACAATTTATAAATGTCCGTGGGTTTTCCTATATAAAAACAAAAAAAAACAAAAAAATCAAAAAACCACCAAACAAAAACAAATAAAATACACAGCACTTAGTGTGTGTGTGTTGTAGAATTAGCTACCCCCACCCATCCAAAAAAAAGCCAGTTTTTTAAATGGACTTAAAGCAAACCAAATAACTGCTTACTTTTTTCTGTGTATTATGAAAATGTGAATATGTTTTAAGGAAAAAGAAAAAAAAGAAAAAAAAACTTTTATCTGTTTAAAAGAGAATACAAGCCTGCCACCTGGAGGAGTGATTGTAGCCTTTCAGGTATCAAGTGCTGATTCACTATGAAAACTATTAACCAAAGTCAGAAACATGGCATTGCAAACTAGATTGTTACTACTACTCTTTTACAAGCGTAAAATTGTGTTATGAGTTTTTACATTTGTACTTTACAAAGAGGAAAAAAGAATGATTAATTTCCCACCCTTTGTCACATTCCTTGCAGATGGATATAACAGATGTTAAAGCCATTCCGTAGTGCTCACAAACACACATACGCACACACACATACACACACACACACATCTTTTTATTATCTACACAGTTTGCAATCTCCAAATGTTTGTGTGCCAAAATGACATTTTTATTGTGTATTGTGGGGTTCAGTATTTTTCCCCTGAAAGTGTAAAGTATTGATTTCTGTTTTGATTTGTCTAACACTTTTCCTGCCTTCCCCGGTTTATCCCAATGATGTTAAAAGATTTTTAAAGAAAAGTGAAACCTAAACACTTTAATATAGATTATGTTGAAATGCAATAGGAGGACAAAGAAGGATTAGAATTATGTCTGAGGAACTGTCAGTGTAGCACACATGCTCAGCGTTGTGTTCACTGTCAACAGCATGGCTCCTGATTTCTCTGTCCTTTGGCCATGAACCTGGAGAGGTTACCAAAATAATTTTGTAATAGGAACTGCACACTTGGTTTCATACTGCATCTATGTTACAGTTCTGTGTGAAGCAATTTCTCTCCAAAGTCTGCTAGCCAAAGAAGTTTCGTGAGAGTCTGATGAAAACAAACAAATGGACAGGCCAACAAGTAATGAGGAAAGTTTGATCATTACACCTTTGTGGACTGTTTTACTACTTTTATCCTTTTTGCCTTTTTTTTTTCTCCTAGCACTGACGGTTGCCCTGTCAACTGCTACTCTTCAAGTATGTGTGGATGTGCACTGCCATGGCAGGCTAAAAAACCTAAACAATCAGGATTTGGGAACAATGCATTGAATATCCTTTGGGAATAGGGAAGGAGGGAGTCACTTGTGACATTTTTCATTTGAAAAAAAAAATTAAAGGCAACTTATCTCACACCATGGCTTCATTTCCTGAAGGACTTGGACTAAACTTCTAAAACTTTAAGTTCATTGGATCAAACCTGCAAAGCTCATATGTAGATCCAAACCTCCTTGGCATTCTAAACCAGGGTTGTGGGTTGGACTACTGTAAAAATAGAGGCCACGTCCTGATCTGGGCTTCCTGAAGGTTCACATCCGGGAATTGGTTTCAGTCTAATGTATAACTGTAGAGCACAATGCTGCTCTCCATTATACTGCTATAAATCCCAGTTAACTCACTGATTTCAGCAGAGTTGGTTTGGATTTTTATGAGTCTGGGTAGGAACTGAATCAGGTCCCAAAACTCTGGAACCTTCACATTACACCTGCAGCATTATTTTTTTCAAGAACTCAGGGTCTGATCCAAAACCCATTGAAAGCAATACAGATGCTCCCATCGACTTCAGTGGGCTTTGGATCTCAGTCTCTTTATTTTTATTAATGGAATTCACCCTGGAGTATGAAAAAAATCTCTGCGGGGCCTATGGAATTTTAAGGCTCCAGAGACCACCTTTCAGATTTGGCCTTGCATCCAGATCTGAGCTGCTCAAAGGTGAAGAGTGGTGTGAATTAAATGTCCCAAACTAGGCTCCTTTTAGTGAATACTTTTTAGGCTTTAAACTACAGCAGGGTGTATAAGGATATTTTTTGTTGTTCTTTTTTTTCTGCAGGAGGAAATGATTATGATAGTCACTTTTCCTGCTGTTGAAATGTAAATATCTGTGAAAAATAAAATCCTACTAATATGTGCAGGTAACTTTTGTAAGGGGAAATAGAAAATAAAAATCCCCAACTCACGCTGTGTATCTGAAGTGATGAGCGAAATAACTTCATAGTAACATCTGCCCCTCCGGGTCATCGTCTTCTTTTTTTCTTCTTCTTTTCTCTTCCCCCAGCACACCTATATAGCTAGTTAACTAATTAAGATAAAGTTGTGGTATGTATACTTGTTGCTACAACTGAATTTATACAGTGATCAGGAGACAACCTAGCAACCAGCAGGAACACTATGAAAAATAGACAGTGTTTGGAAGCGGATGCCTGTCTCTTCGGTATGCTATTAATTGGGCTGCAGCTTATCCAATCATTAATACCAGCAACGTGATCACACATTCCACCGCCTCTGAAACTCCACGCACACGCACACACAAAATCAACACAAAATTGTCATCCTTGCTCTGTCTAAAAACTAGAGTTCATATCTCGCAGGAATTGCTCTAAATTCTTCAAAGAAAAATGTTCCCTGAGAGGGAAAGTTAACCAAATATCATATAACGGATTCTAAGTGTTTAAAAACATGCTGGCAGTGGTTATATAAGTTCTGGTCTGTTCCAAAGAACTGGAAGGATATAAGTAGGACAGTGAAAATGTAAAATAAATATAAATTGCCAGCTTGGAATTTAAAAAAATGAAGCTCATCCCACAGTCTTAAAATCATTCATGTGCAGTGGTTTTTTTACAGCTTTCTAATTTTGTATTATGTTTTGTAAATTATTTATAAAGTGTTGTAATGCTTCTTGTATTAATTTTTTTAATGAACAGATTTTTGCTATAAGGCATATATGGTGCCTGAACAGATTCTTAGGAAGATAAATTATGTGTGTGTCATAAAACTTTTTGGGGCCATACATATTGTTTTATTTTGTTACAAGCTACATTTCCATTTGTACACAAATTTCATATATCAATAACATTTGAATACCTTTTAAGTTTCTGTATGACAAAAAGGAAGGCTGCTACCCACAAATGAAAAAAAGAGACTCTCCAGCAATGTATGATTGTATATCAGTTTTGCATTGGTTTAAAAGAGAATTTTTTTCAAAAAATATTATTTGGCTAATGAATCACAAGTTAAATTTTTGTTCTGTTTTTGTCTTTTTATGTTTTTCACTAAAAACTACTTTGAACAGTTTAAAAAAATCAACTGCATTCAAAAGGTTCTGGTTTCTTTATGTTATAACTGAAAAAAAAGAAAACAAAGAGAAAGAGAGAACAAGAAAGCAAAAAGGAGCTAGGAAGGAACAAGTAGAGGCGTATCAAAGAACTCAAGCTATAACCAAAAAGAAATATGTAAAATGCCTTTGCTCGTCTTCTCAATGCTGGACCAAAGCTCAATGTATGTAGGTATATGCACATTGTATAGATATGGCTAAATGTTGCTGACAATCTCGCAATACTAAACTGTTACTATTTAAAAAAAAGAAATACAGAAATAAAACTGTTCATCAGTGTTTTACCTCAGCACTCTACTTGTACCCAGTTAATGACCAACATTCAAATAAGAAATAAAATAAGAGAGGAAATTGATTTCCATGTCAATGTTTGACTGTAAAATCTGTTTGGATAACATTTTGTAATGAGCTTTTTGTCATGTGGTTTGCTTGTTTCCAACTTGAGATTATGTGGGGCACATTAGTTTATTTATTGTTAAAAGAAGTGATATTACTATTTCTTTTTTTGTCCTATGTGCTATAATCTACAGAATGGTCACCAGGGTCACTTATGAAGCACTGCAAAGAGATCTGCTTTTCCATGCATGGCGCATGCAGCAGGAAAGATGGCAGTACGAAATGGACTGTATTATGTTGTTAAAAAAATAATTTTAAAAGGAGTTGATTTGGTGGACTTGTGACCAAGAAGCCAAACTGGATATTTAAAAGCTCCTTACTGCTCTGACTTTGAAACCAAAGCTGATTTATCTGCACAGGTTGCTTAACATTTTAAAAAAACTGACAAAAACTGTACTTAATCTAGAGCAATATCTGTATGGTCAGTAAAGCTGCACTTTGTGTATTTCTTAACAGCTTCAGATCTGTCACTTTTAATTTGTACCATAAAAAATAAAGAATTGTTTGACATGAAAAATAAGCTTGTATCGTGTTTGTCTAAAAACTCATGCATTATGCACATGATCAGAGCTCATGTAATTTCACATTGTTCGATACAAAAATTGTTAAATGCTTGAAAAAAAAATGCAATCACGGCCATTGGATACACCTTTACCTGCAGCATGTTTCTGCACATGTAAAAATATTCACATCTTGAGTGGGCATCTAAGTTAGCATTAGCAATATTTTATTAATTTATGTATAAAGGTAGAAGTGGGTGTTGGGTAGATATAATGTCTAAAGTATATCATAGTCATTCCAGAAGTTTTTCGCCTTCCTCTGTAGCATGGGGCACAGATCACAGCTGGAGGATTCTTTGCATCTTGGGGCCTTCAAAGTATTTGAAGGCTTCAATATCTGAGACATAGGTGAGAGATTTATTCTAAGGGTACGTCTAGACTACATGCCTCTGTCACCAGTGGCATGTAGATTAGGCTACCAGACATAGTAAAATGAAGCGGCGATTTAAATAATCGCCGCTTCATTTAAATTTACATGGCTGCCGCGCTGAGCCGACAAACAGCTGATCAGCTGTTTGTCAGCTCAGCGCGATAGTCTGGACGCGCGGGTGTCGACATCAAAGGTATTTGTCAACCACCCAGGTAAGCCTCCTGGGATGAGGTTTACCTGGGTGGTCGACAAATACCTTTGATGTCACCACCCGCGCGTCCAGACTATCACGCTGAGCCGACAAACAGCTGTTTGTCGGCTCAGCGCGGCAGCCATGTAAATTTAAATGAAATTTAAACAAACATTTAAATTTCATTTTACTATGTCTGGTAGCCTAATCTACATGCCTCTGGCGACAGAGGCATATAGTCTAGACGTACCCTAAGAGGGGTGGGTGAGATTCTGTGGCCTGCACTGTGCAGCGGGTCAGTCTAGATGATCATAATGGTCCCTTCTGCTTAAAGTCTATGAATCTATGAGTCCTGCTATTTGCTGGGATCAGCCTTTGCCAGGCAGCCAGACACTTTATTTACCTGAGCATTCACAAGTATGGGCCTCTCTCAGCTCCTATTGGTCACCGTTCACCATTCCTGGCCAATGGGAGCTGGGGAAGTGGCATGGGCTGGGCCACCACTTCCTGAAACTCCTATTGGCTGGGAACAGCAATCTGCAACCAACGGATGCTACAGGCAGCCATACGTGTAGACACACGGGTAAATAAAATGTCTGGTGGCCCGCCAAGGGCTAAGCCTGGCAAACAGCATCTGACCTGCGGGCTGTTTATTGCCCATTCCTGCACTAACCCCTTCCTTTTGCCCTATGACTGCAGAAGTGTTAATGGGCCACTCTACTTTCAATGGTCCCTTAGAATATATGCTAAACCATCTGGTCCACCTTGCATTTAGCTGTGATGCTTAGAGTACCTTATCATATTCAGGATATGAACTGTGTACAGCTCAAAAGGTTGTCTCTGGCACCAACAAAAGTTGGTCCAATAAAGGATATTTCCTCACACACTCTCATCAACATTAAATAATCACCCAAACCAGGATCAGTAGAAACCTCTGAAATGGCTGCCAAAAACTTGAGTCAGTTTTCACTGAAAGACAAATTCCTAGGTGCTTGATTATAGCTGTAGTAGCCCTATGCAGAGACCCGGGAGGCAAAGAGTCCCAGAGACACAATTCCTCCTAAAGCTCTGCACTTTGTAGAGAGGCAAGGAGGAGAGACATTTGTAACACTTGCTCTTGACAATGCATAGATGTTGCCTATGCTCCTGCCCCTCCCTGCAGTTTAGCTTCATGGTGGGAATAGCTGGCATGCATCTTCTGCATTTCCTGCCCCAGCACCCAGAGGTAAGACCAGGTGGCCATGTAAGGGAGGGAGAATCTATACACACTCTATTCCTCCACCGCCATATTGGAACTAGTCACATTCTAGCACTAGATATGAAAAAACAAAGTGCTAGTGTGAGAAATGACCATGTGTGACTTCCTCTTTTTGCAGCAGAGACGTTCTCGTCTGCTGACTTTAACTTCAATGATGTGAAAGCTCAGGATGCAAAATAGAATTGTCAGGAAGGAGTGTTCTCTGGAGACCTGCCTACCTTTTTATCTGGGGATTCACAATGTCCATAAAGAAGCTTGTTAAGCCAGTAGTCTCAAAATGAATTGTTCCTGTATGGGATAGTAAAGTTCTTGAAAATAATTGAGGATTAAGGTTTTTTCTTTTGCTCTAAACACTCACATACCTTCTGTCTCAGTCACAATCAGTTACTGTTGCATTGTACAGTGCTCTGTGCAGAAAGGTTCAGGACCAAGTAGTCAGAATTCTTCATTTCCCTAGCTCCCACATATTTTAAACTCAGAACCAGGTGGCTCAGAGAAAACATACCAAACTGGCTCAATATCTGCCACAGACATACACATCTCATCAAAGCAGTAGCAGGGACTGCCTGTACAAGACTGATAGCAACTATGGCATGTATGGTATTAAATTTTCATGTGTCTAATAATCATTTCCATCACTTCATCGTCCAAGATACCTTCCTGTACTGCTCCATGCACCAATCCAATGACCATTGACATGAGCAGGGCCTAAATCACAAAATTAACATCTAGATTTCAAACAACCCCAAAGTATGGGTTATGGATTTCACTCCAGTGAATCTTATGCACACACACGTAAAAATCAAAGATGTTTTACCAAACCAAAGTTTTGGCACTACACACATAAATAAGTTATTCATATGAATAAGTCTTTCCAGGATCAGGCCATGACTTTGGCACTCAGAGATGAATGCTCATAGTTCTCTTGACTTTGTATAACATTCACCAGATAACTTTTTTACATATCTTACTAGGGGGCTGCTCCCCCTGCTCACTACACTCGCCAACCACCCCCCCCCCCCCGGCAGCTTTCTCAGGGGCTGAGCCCCCTGTTTGCGATACTCACCCACCTCTCGCTGGTAGCTTTCACGGCCGGGGGCATGAAAGCATGATGACATCATTCTGTTGCCCGGCAGGAGAAACTTTTTTATATATAGAGAGAGAGATTATTTTTAAAACACAAACAACCTGAGGGGAGACTATACCCTTCCACAAAAGTTACATACGTGTACTTTCCTGTACAAAAAAGTACTTCTCACTGTTTGGATGGTAACTCACAGCCCTGAGCATAGGGTACAAAGAGCTAACTGAAGGAGTATTTCTGGGGAAACAATAGATCATATACAAAAGGAAGAACTGGCAAAAACAAAAAAAAACCACAAATATTTCTTTATTTTTTTTTTTACAAAATTGCTTCAATTTCATTCACATCCCTGCTGTGTTTATTCTTCCTGGATATTCTAGCAGATGAGTTTACTGGTAAGTACTGCTCACAGACACCTCAGATTTCAAATGAATAGGACAGCTAATGCACAGAAACAGAATTTTAAAAATCATAGGTATTTGCACCAACAACCTGATGCCAATTATTACTACACCCACCTCCCCACCCCTATTAAATAATGTTCCCTATGTTCCGAAGCAAAACAGCTCATATTTCAAGGATTGAAAACCTGAAATGATACACACCATCTTGAGAAATCAAAAAAGCTTCACTGCAATTATTCAGAGAGTAATATTGAATAAAGACTATATTTGAGAAAGTCATTATCTGTAGTCCTTTGTTAATAGGAAAAAAGACAAAACTAACTGAATAAGCTATTTATTTTGAATGATTAGCCCAGCTCTGCACTGTAATACAAAAGCATCTGGTATCAACAGAGCATAGGGTCACAGCAGGTCAAGTTTATGAAGAGTGAGTATTATTTATAACATATTTTCTTTTACCATGGTTAGAGGTGTGATATCAAAAGCCAGTCCCATGGCCCTATATATCAACTGAAGACGAGACAATGACAAGGAAATGTCTTGAATTTCATAATAAAACTGAAACCTGCCCTTTCTAAAGATGTTAATATTTTAAAAAAAAAAGTTAAACATTGTGACTTAGAATTTCTTCAGAGGACCATACATACTTTTCCTAAAGCAAATACAGACCTGCTCCATGTTCCATAATTCATCCTTTTAGAACATAGGAACAGCCACACAGAGTCTGACCAAAGATCCAGCTAGCCCAGTATCCTGTCGTCCAACAGCAGTCAATGCCAGGTGCTCCTGAGTAATGAACAGAACAAGAAACCATCAAGAGATTTATCCCGTCACCCATTCCCACCATCTGGCAAACAGAGACTAAGGACACCATCCCTGCCTATCCTGGCTAATAGCCATTGATGGACCTAACCGCCATGAATTTATCTAGCTCTTTTTTTAACCCTATTATAGTCTTGGACTTCATAACATCCTATAGCAAGGAGTTCCACAGGTTGATTATGCATTGGGTGAATAAGTGCTTCCTTTTGTTTGTTTTAAACCTGCTACCTATTAATTTCATTTGTGACTCCCTAATTTTTGTGTTATGGGAAGGAATAAATAACTCTTCTGTATTCACTCTTTTCCACACCAGTCATGATTTTATAGACCTCTAGCATATCCTCCCCCTTTGTCATCTCTTTTCCAAGTTAAAAAGTCCCTGTCTTATTACTCTCTTCTCATATTAATCGCTCTCATCGTTTGTAAAGAAGTTTTATTAGAAGGCTTAAAACCTGTTATGGATAGATTTAAAACCATATTGAGACTGATGCATGAGCACACATCTTTCAACTTACAGAACTGTAAAGCCAAACTAAGCATAAATTCCCACATACGACCCAAAAGTTATGTGAACCCACTCAGGAGATTTGGAAATATGGGTGAAGGGGGTCTTGCTGCGTACTGTTTTGGGAAGGGCAAGTGTGAGGGAAGGCAAACAGAACACAGCACCAGTGAGCAAGAAATAGCCACAGAGGCAGCAAGAAAGCTAAGCAACAGGTTTGCCCTGGCAGAAGTCTAGGAGAAAGTTCTAGGCCATGGCTGCTGGCAGAAAGAGGTATGAGCTTTAAGCAAAGATGTCATCCCATGGTTCTGGTTCTTCCTTCATTTGGAGACACTAAAGGGTATGTCTACACAGCAAAGTTATTTTGAAATAACAGTCGTTATTTCAAAATAGCTGTCCTAGCGTTTACACAGCCAAACCGCTATTTTGAAATAAATTCGAAATAGCGGAGCCCTTATTTCGAATTTGGTAAACCTCATTCCACGAGGAATAATGCCAAATTCGAAATAGCTAAATCAAAATAAACGCTGTGTAGATGCTTATTTTGAAATATGGGGCCTCCATCCCTTCCCAGGGTGCCCTGGAGGCCACTCTGGGTACAACCAGGAAAACTCTTCTGCTCCCCGCCAAGCCTTGGAGCCCTTAAAAGGGTAGACTCTGGCCACAGTGCCTGTGCCAGCTGCAAGCGTGCCAGCCCAGAGCCAGCAGTCTGTGCACCTTGCCCAGCATGAGCCAGCAACCCAGTGGTACCCAGCCCTCCACCGCTCCACAGGAGCAGGCTGGCAGCTCCCAAGAGCCTGCCAGGGGCTGCAAAAGGCGGGTGCCTTCCTGGTCTAGTGTGGGGATCGTAGAGCTCATTGAGGTTTGGGGGGAGGCCTCCAATGTCCACGATCTCCGCACTAGATGCAGGAACATGGCCATCTACAGGCGGATGGCTGACAGCCTGGCCACCAAAGGCTACATGTGCACCCAGGAGCAGGTGCTCATGAAAATAAAGGAGCTGCGGCAGGCCTATTCCAGGGTCTCAGGGGGCAGCTCCCAACTAGGGGCTGACACAGACTTCTGCCCCTATTATGATGCCCTGGACTGCATCCTGGGGGATTCAGATGATCCGTGCCCCCCAGGTGGTCATCGACCCTGGGGCAGAAGGCCCTGCTCATGACAGAGGAGGAGGAGGAAGATGGTCAGGAGCCGCAGGAACCTGGAGGGAGCGTGCCCTGCACCCAGGACCCCCAAGCCATCCCAGCAAGCCTGTCACCAGTGTCAGCCAAAGCTGGGGAGGCCTCGACATGTGAGTGCCATCACTGTCCCCTTATGCAGGGTGGGGGGGGAGGGAACCCAGGGACCGCGTGTGTGGCCCTTGCTGACCATGGAGCACACAGCAATCTGTGCATGTGCTGTGCCACCCGGGGCATGTGGCCCCGGCTGGCTGCCACACAGGCCCTGGCCTGTTACCCACACACATGCATGTATGAAGGCACATGACATGCTCCTGACCCTGGAGCGGGACACTGCACAATGCCCTCCCTCCAGAAGCCCCCTCTACACAGAGGCAGGGCACATCTCCTCTTCCCCCCCCCCCACACCCACACTATATACAGCACAGGGGCCAGCTCACACTCCAGGGATAGCAGCACATGATGGTGCAGAGACCTGCCGTCCTCACCTTGCAGAGGGGGGCTGGGCTTCACCCACCATGTCCCCAGGGAGAACTGACCACTTTGTGTGTTTCTCCACAGCCACAGCAGCGCTGAGTGATGGGCACACCACCCCGCCCAGGACAGCCTCCCACACCCGGGCCAGCAGGCTCACCTGGAACCAGGAGGAATACCAGCACAGCACCTGGGGCTCCTGCAAAGGCTGGTCTGCAGCCAGGAGCACTGGGTGCATGAAGACCTGCAGCTGCGGCAGGGAGCTTGCGGGAGCAGCTTGACCAGGGCTGTGCCATCCGCGACCACTTGCAGACCCTGGTGCAGAGATTGCTGCCTGCTGCTGCTCCAGCCCCTGCGGCTGCCCCAGCTATCGCTCCTCCTCTCATTCCTGATCACCCTCCCTCTTCTTCCTCCCCCCTCCCCACCCACCCTACCCTCCATACCGGCTCTCCCCTGGGGACGCAGAGTCCCCCGCACCCGCAGTGCTGGGAGACAGGTGGACCAGCAAGACCCCCAACTCTGAGCTTCTCCTCCCTCTTCCTCCTCTTGCCTCCCCCTTCCAGCTCCATCCTCTCAGGTTTCCCCCTCCCCTCTCCCACCCTCATTCCCCCCTTACCCCAGTTATGGTCAATAAAGAGAGTTTGTTTTTGGCAATGCATGTGTTTCTATTTTACATCAGGAAGGGGGGTAACGGAGGGGAAAGTGGAAGGACATGAGGGTGGAATAAGGCACAAGGCCCCAGTGGGGCATGCCAGGGAGACTTCACTCCTCCTCCGGGTGGAAGCTCTCTCACAGGGCCTCCCGGACATGGACAGCCCCCTGATGGGCCTCCCGGCTGGCAGCCATGGAGGGCTGAGTGTAGAGGCAAACCAAGTGGTCAGCCTCTGCCATACAGGCTGGCAGGAAAGCCTCCCCTTTCTTCTCACAGAAATTATGCAGCACACAACACGCTGACACCATGTGTGGAATATTCCGCTCAGATAGGTCCAGGCAGGTGAGGAGGCATCTAAAATGGGCCTTCAACCAGCCAAACAACCCCTCCACCATGATGCGGGCCCTGCAGAGCTTGGCATTAAAGGCCTGTTGGGAGGGGTTGAGGTGTCCCATGTAGGATTTCATCAGTCAGCATTGTAGGGGATAGGCCACATCTCCCACCAGGCACACAGGCACGTCCACGTCCCCAATCCTGATGTGGCGGTCGGGGAAGAAAGTCCTGGCATGCAGCCTTTGGCACACGGAGGAGTTGTAGTACACCCGCACATTGTGTGCTTTGCTGGACTAGCCCACATTGATGTCCATGAACTGGCCCTGGTGGTCAGACACAGTATGCAGGATGACCGAGAAGTATCCCTTCCAGTTGATGTAGAGGGAGGCCTGGTGGTCCAGGGCATGAATGGGGCTGTGCATCCCGTTGATTGCTCCTCCACAGTTGGGGAAGCCCAGGGCGCCAAACCCCTCAATGACTGCATCCAAATCAGTGAGGTGGATGACTCTGTGAAGCAGCATGCTATTGATGGCCTTGACCACCTGCAGAGGGACACACAAAACCGAGAGTCACTGGGGTGCCAGGGTGGCTGAGAGTGTTCCTTCCCTGCCACTGCCCCGGCACCTCCACTCCCCAGGAGCAACCCCCCTGCAATCCTGGCCATCGCGGGCAGTCCGTAGTGTGGCTGGGACAAGACAAACCCTCCCGGGGAGGGGACTTGCACCACCTCCCCCTCTTTTCCCTAGGGCAGCCCATCCCCTCCTTGCACCCGCCCCCCTCCTGGCACAGTGGCCAGAGATTGCCATACCTGCATGAGCACTGCTCCGACAGTGGATCTCCCCACGCCAAACTGGTTCGCCACAGATCGGTAGCTATCTGGCGTGGAAAGCTTCCAGAGGGTGATGGCCACACGCTTCTGGAGGGGAATGGTGGGCCTCACATGCATATCCCATCGCAGCAGAGCAGGGGCGAGCCACTCACAGAGCTCGAGGAAGGTGTCCTTCATCCTGCAGTTCTGGGTCCACTGTTGGTCTCCCCAGCACTCCAAGACGATGTAGTCCCACCAGTCGCTGCTGGTGTCCAGATGCCAGATGCAGCAGGGCACACTGGCATCCAGGCGCTGCTGCTGCTGCTCCACCCTGGCCCCCAAGGGGGTCTGGAAGAAGGCCTGGGGGTTGGGCTGCAGCAGATGCTGCCAGGCAGTCTCCGGCAATTGTACCCAGGCTTGCAGCAAAACATCCAAAATGAGCACCAGAGTGCCCAGGGGCAGCTCTGGCTCCATGGTGCTGAGTGCTGTGGTGTCCCGAGTGAGGGCAACCAAAGCAAGCAGAAAGAAAAAAGCTTTGCTGTCCCTCAGCAAGGTAGGCAAGCAAGCAGGGAAAGCTGCGAACCGGCTGTCCGGGGGGGCTCCCTTTAAGTACAAGCCTCATATAGCCTCAGGCAGTAGCCACACAAAACAACTACTGACCTGATACCCTGCTGGAACCAGTTTCAGCTGGCCTTAAATGTGATTCAGTGTCCAATTAATGTGGATGCACTATTTTGAAATAGCAAAACGCTATCTCGAAATGCATTTTGTATGTAGACGCGTTATTTTGAAATAACTATTTCGAAATAAAATATTTTTAAATAACGCTGTAGTGTAGACATTCCCTTAGGGTGTTTCTAGACTACTGGGTTTTTTCGCAAAAAGTGGCCTTTTTTCGAAAAAAACTTCCCCTCTATCTAGACTGCTGCTGTGTTCTTTCGAAAGTAATTCAAAAGAACGCGGTAGTTTTTTCCACCACGGAAAACCTCGTTTTACGAGGAATAACGCCTTTTTTCGAAAGTTCTCTTTCAAAAAAAGGCGCTATATAATGCACACTGTGCTTTTTTGAAAGAGAGCATCCAGACTTCCTGGATGCTCTCTTTCGAAAAAGTGGCTTGCTTTTTTGAAAGTACCGGTTATAGTCTAGATGCTCTTTTTCGAAAAAGAGTTTTTCAAAAGTATCTTTTGAAAAAGCCTCTTTCGAAAGAGGCTTGCAGTCTAGACGTAGACTAAATTACGAATAACCAAGAACATATCAGCCACCATCATCATGTTCTGTTACCAGCTATGGACATCTCAGGGCCCTGAACTTTGTCTAGCTCTTGGGTCAAAAGGGGAGAAAAGAGGGCAGGAGAGGTAAAAGTTATATTTTCAAAAACTCAGATGGTTGATGAGTGTTCCTCTATTTTTATAGAATATTCAACTTACATTTAGTTGTTTTTAATTCCACTCAGATGTTGCAATTTTGTGACATTTATTTTCTAGAAGCAAAGACCCAATCCTATACAAAAAAGTGCACCAGGATGGTGCATGCAGTTGCAACAATTTTACAAACAAGTAATCATTTTTGCGCACAGTTAAATTTCTAACTAGCCTTTTTTTTCTCTTGGGCTATACATGCACACTCAAAAGTGTTTAGGAACTGGCATATTGACTCAGAACAGCTGTCTGCCTAGTGTAGTTTGACCTCAGGTTGAATCACAAAATTTCTAGATCAACAGCACATTCAGGAGCAAAATCAGCATATCAGATTTGTATCCATTAACCTCAGGAAATCCAGGTCTGTTTCAGGCCACATCTCTGAACACCTGTCAGCTGAATCTGAGACACTGAATCAGACAATTTACTTTTGTATGGCCACCTATAACAATGTACTTGAGCAAATGAGGGGTTTTACCTCAGCTTGGTTGCCCAGCTGACTGACTTTGGATTAGCCTCCGTATGAATTCCAGAATTGGACGGTGTTTGTACATCTCCTTTTAGTGTTGGTTGTATACTTGAGGAAAGCTATAAACCTCTCTACTGTTCATAGGTCTGTACTAAATAGATCAATTTAGAGCAGCAAGGTCCATGCCCAGTTTAATGTATAAGCTTAAAGGCTGATCACCCCTGGCAGCCAGGTTTACTAATCTCACAAGAACCACTGTCATCAGCAATCCAGCCATCCATGTAGGGAAACATACTCCTTCCCAAATTGTGTAAGAGTCCTCAATATTTAAACATTTTGGCTACGTCTAGACTGGCATGATTTTCCGCAAATGCTTTTAACGGAAAAGTTTTCCGTTAAAAGCATTTGCGGAAAAGAGCATCTAGATTGGCACGGACGCTTTTCCGCAAAAGCACTTTTTGCCAATCTAGACGCGCCAATCTAGACGCGCTTTTCCGCAAATGCTTTTAATGGAAAAACTTTTCCGTTAAAAGCATTTGCGGAAAATCATGCCAGTCTAGAAGTAGCCAATGGGTTATTCAAGGCACAGCCGTAGTGAATGTATGTGAAGAGGCCACAGGTCTAGAAAACAACTCTCTGAATTGGAAGTATATCTTCCCTGGCAATCTGATGATAACCCCCATGACTGGAATATGCATCGCTATATCTCCACAGCTCTAATTTCCTGCTTCTTGAAAGGGAAGACTATTCCAGTGTGGTAGTACCACTTTATGCAGCAGCATAGATGATCTAAGAAAGGATCCAATCACTCACTCCTCAGCCACTGGCAATGAGACGAATGGATGCACTGCAGGAGTGATCTTTCCAAGAAGGTAAGAGTGCCATCCCTCCTGCCGTAATGCATTCCAGGGTATAAATAACACAGCAGCATTATGAAATAATTATTTAATATGCTCATAGCTGAAGGATATAGGTGAGCTTTAGACTTAGTACAGTCCTAAAGCCACTTTTGTGTTGTGCTATGCAAATGCCATCCTGCAGGTATGGGTTTCTCTTGGATTTAAAAGGAGCTTTTATAAAGATGCACCCATCTCCCATTCTTTAGTTTTATATGTCCGGAGTCTGACTGAATTCATTATGGTAGGTAGAGGAAAATACAAAATTATCCTGATTACCATTGTACTGGAATGGGAATGTCAAATGTTTGTAATGAACCATCCTTTATTTATTAATGGTCAGCTTCAACATAAGTTCAATATAAGCCTGGATGTGTTTCCTTCACCCTTGGCTGTTTTCA
The DNA here is from genome assembly GCF_049634645.1 of Pelodiscus sinensis. Taxonomy (NCBI): domain Eukaryota; kingdom Metazoa; phylum Chordata; order Testudines; family Trionychidae; genus Pelodiscus; species Pelodiscus sinensis. The sequence goes on along the minus strand of NC_134712.1, from coordinate 167,060,600 downwards.
CAGGACCTCTCCTGTCACAGCCTGTCCCTCCTTCTGCCTTAGAGGGTGACAGTGGTTGGAGCTAAAAAGATTTGCCTGTCAAGAAGAGTCAGGAAACACTGCGGCTACATCTACACTGGCATGATTTTCCGGAAATGCTTTTAACGGAAAAGTTTTCCGTTAAAAGCATTTGCGGAAAAGCGCGTCTAGATTGGCAGGATGCTTTTCCGCAAAAGCACTTTTTGCGGAAAAGCGTCTGTGGCCAATATAGACGCGCTTTTCCACAAAAAAGCCCCGATCGCCATTTTAGCCATCGGGGCTTTTTTGCGCAAAACAGCACTGTGCTGTCTACACTGGCCCTCTTGCGCAAATGATTTGCGCAAGAGGGCTTTTGCCCAAACGGGAGCAGCACAGTATTTCCGCAAGAACACTGATGATCTTACATGAGTTCGTCAGTGTTCTTGCGGAAATTCAAGTGGCCATTGTAGACAGCTGGCAAGTTTTTCCACAAAAGCAGATGATTTTGTGGAAAAACTTGCCAGTCTACACACAGCCTGTATATTAACAGAGTCCTAACTCTTTAAAGTAGGGAAATTCAACAGAAGAGCTTTGCATTCCTATGCAGGGGGCAGGGAGCCTAAAACTTGCTACTCAGTTAAATACACTTAGTAATACTTTTTCTTCTGGTAACAAAAAGACAATGGAATTTTAAAAATTTTTGAGGGAGATTCCTTTCTATGCCTAACTTCTTCTTCAGCAAGCCAAAGGGAAAATTTGAAGTGTCAATAACTAAATGAAGTATCACTAATGAAGCTCATTGAGGGTTTTCTTTGAACAAGAAATTAAGTGATGGTTGGTTATATTAGCCAAAGGAATTGAAGTGTTGTGTTTCATCAAAACTGAAATAGCACCAAACCCTGAGCATCCTAGCTCTAATGGTGTAGCAGTATAAATCCAGAATGTATTCACTGAGTATCTCAGGCCTTCTATTACTCGTAAAGGCCTCTTTGTGTATTTCATACATATAGATATAGGCTTAGCTCAACTTTTCCCTAAAAAGACTAACTATAAGGATATTCGTTGGTTCAATAATTATATTGATATTGCTAGCCTCGGGTTGCATACTGCTCTATCACAACTGGAGTTTATGGGCTACTGCCATGAGGTAGATATTTTAGAGCTGACCTCAGAAACTAGAGGAAAAATGAGGGGCATTTTTATTCCTTCTAGAGGTTTTATAGGAGAAAAAAAGGCATTGTAGACAATGATTACTCAGTATATTGTGCAAAAATCATTGTCAGAGACTAAAAAAATCACGTGCTATGGTGTGTTCTTGGCATTACAACAAATATTCTACACCAGCCTTTTTATAAGTAAGATGAATCTTTCTGCTGGAGGTGTGTTTTAAGTTGGCACTGTTAATGCACCGTCATGGTATGACTACATGTTTAAACTATGGTGGATTACAGATTTCTCTAAAGTCTCTCAAAGGGCACATCTACACAGCAGGGCTAACCTCGAAATAAGCTACGCAACTTGAGCTACGCTAATGGCGTCACTTAGGTCAAAATAGCTTATTTAGACTTTTGGCGCTGTCTACACAGCAGTTATTTTGAAATAGAGCACTCTTCCCCCGACTTCCCTTACTCCTCATACAATGAGGGTTACAGGAGTCAGAAGCCTGTTATTTCAAATTTATTTTGAAATAATGGGCTTCCTGTGTAGATGCTCACTATGTAAATAATGCTTCTGTGTAAACGTAGCCAAAGTGAGAGAGAGAGAGAATGAGTAATATATATATATGACCTTTTCAGATGCAGGCATTTGAGTTAAATCAGAAATCCATTCCTGCACTGATGGTTGACCTACTTACTCTTCTAAAAAGAAATGGTTTTACTATGTTATTTTTGGCTATAGATGCATTTTAAAAGTTGGAATGTAAAACCTGAAGTTCCAGTCTTCATCTAGTTACAACTAGTCTTCAGAATAAGGGCAGACTGTACCCCCAATTAAACCTTAATAAAGGTTGGTTTTAATGTGTATTTTAAGAGCAGAACTGCAACAGTGGAGGTCCAGTTCATATTTCTGGAGTTGTTGCTTGTTTGCTTGCTTGCTTGCTTTTTGCTGATTTAATTCCTTGAACAACATAGCTAATTATTTTGTAAGTATGATTTTCTTTTCATCTTTTCATCCCACACAAATATGGATTGGGTTTTCTTCTTTTCTCGCCTGCAGCAAAGTGAAATGCACACATAAAATAACCACATAAAAGTCTAACAACTTTCTGAGAAAGTGTTTTCTGATACGTGTTCCTGGAAGAAAATTAACTGAGAGTTTTGTGAGAGTTTTGTGGAGTTTTATACAGCTGCTTACCATGATCACATTTCCAAAACAAGGAAATATGTGTATGAGTGAGTGGATGTGGATGTAGTTTTGAGTCTGTGACATAATACTATAAGCAGTAACCATGACAGTAAAAATAAACTAAAGATGAGTGAACAGTGGAAAAATTATTTCAGCACAGGGGCAGCGACAGCCTCTGTGAACCACTGGGCAAAGTGGAGGGCGGCTCAGCTCCGCTTTCCCAAAAGTGGCCGGGCCTTGGGCAGAAGAGGCAGAGCCAAGGCAGCCAGCCCTCAGTGCCATGGAAATTGAAAGGGCCTGGGGCTCTGTCCTCTGACATTGCTATCCTAGCAGCGGCAGCGGCTGAGAATCCCAGACCCCTTTGAATTGGCTGGCCCCAGGGCACCTGCCCCTTTTGCCCCTCCTTGTCACTGGGCCTGCTTCTACATACGTTTGTTGAAATTCAAAGATAAATTATAATTAGATTTTGTTTGTGATCCTTTGGTGCTTGTTTTCTGTGAACAGTCATGGGCTTCCACTTTAATGTCCACTATAGTTCTACATCTTACGCTCAACTCTCCATGACAAGCAAAGTTCATATTATGGGTACGTCTAGACGGCAGGCTTCTTTCGAAAGAAGCTTTTTTCGGAAGAGATCTTCCAAAAAAACTTCTTCCAAAAGAGAGCGTCCACACAGCACAAGCACATCAAAAACGCAATCTGCTTTTTCAAATGAAAGCATCCACAGTCATTGGCTGCTCTCTCGCATGTAAACAGTGATTACTATGAACGCGTGGCTACCAGGGCACCAGTTCTTTTTCATGGAGGTCTCTTCTTTCAAAAAATACCTCCCTCTTCTGCATCCACACACACCTTTTTCCAAAAGAGCTCTTTTGGAAAAGGCGTTTTTCCTCGTAGAATGAGGTTTACCAATGTCAGAAAACCCACTGTATTCTTTCAATTTTCTTTCAAAGGAACGCAATAGCGGTGTGGACGTAAGTGAAGCTTTTTCAGAAAAACTGCCATTTTTCCGAAAAAACCTGCAGTCTAGATGCACCCATTATGAAAGTCACAATGGGCGCTGTGTTTATTAGTTACTTGGTGGGTGGTCTTCTGAGGCACAAATGATGAGTCAAAGAAGATAAGTGACTTACTCAAAGTTTAGAAGGAATCAGTATCATTGTGAGACTTAGAAATCAGGGGCTTCTGGCAATTAGGAAGACTTCCTGCTCATCAGTGAATTCCATGTTTTATACTATGAAATGTATGAAAATCAAAACAAATTGTCCTATCAAAGTAGCCTATCACTATTTGAAATTACTTGGATAATTTTAGTCATTTTCCTCTGCCCAATACAAACTAATAAAATCGGGCTATTTACATAAGGGGTACATAAATGACTTAATTTAATTCTTAGAACTCTGTCGTTTTGTATACTGGCAGCCAAATGTGTGCTTGGAAGGTTATAGGTTTATATCCCTAGCATCCAAAGGATTCAAATGTTGTTTGTGTTTATATCTTAGCAAGCAACCCTCATAGAAAAGTCTATAACACTTAATAGAAAACAAAACTTTCTATAGTTTTTAAGTCATTCTATAGAATTTAATAGAGAAACAGATCTTTGTGATAGAAATTTATATGGTCTATAAAATCTATTAAAACTTTATCATTTCCAATTAAATTATATACATTTTCATAGTATGTTTTGTGGAATTCAGTCACACGACTATAGAGCTCTGTACTTTCATCTTCATTACATTCTATAGGACTTTTCCATAAGGGCATAGTACCCTGTTATTTTCTCTGAAGTCCTTTCAGATAATTTTCTGTAGCTTCAACCAATAAAGGTAATATGGATTCACCACAGGCTCTCCTCTTACTGCACTCAGACAGCAACTGCCACCCATGATGCCAGCAAATGTATCTCTCCCTTTAGATCATCTTTAGGCTTTTACTGTTTCCTCGCCCTACTTCCCCAGGGCAAAAGTCATTAAAGTCTCAAGCCAAATCTGGCCTCTTGGAACCATGAACAAAAGGTTCAGATGAACACAAAGCAAGCTGGAACAGGTCTTCTGGGGCCGAATGTCTGACAAACTAAAACATGCATCTGCTGATCCTCTTTGTCAGCTCTTAGGAGACCATGTTTTAACATTTACAGGTAACTGAATGCTGCCATTTCCAATACACTTATAGTAAGATCTGCTCTCGTCATTAACGTTAGAGACTTCTACGGATGTTAAAATGGTGTTGACATTTAAAACATGCCAGCTCCAGTTCTTATAACCAACATAGATGTCTGCATATTTGAAAATAAAGTTTCTCAATGCTGACAATTCTGTAGGGTTCTGGTGTTCAGCATTTATCTTGGGAGGAATTTTATATTAGTCATGGTATTGTTATTTATTATTATTATTATTATTATTTATTAACAGCAGATAAATGGAAAGCTGAAGAAAGACCCAGTTTTACAAGTTCTCCCTTGTCATTTCAGACACAGAAACAGGATATATGATATAAGCAATAGCGAGGGCCCTACCAAATTCATGGCCATGAAAAACATGTTACAGAATGTGAAATCTAGTCTCCCCCTGTGAAATCTGGTCTCTTTTGTGCATTTAATCCATACTACACAGATTTCATGGAGGAGACCAGAGTTTCTCAAATTGGGGGTTTCTGACCCAAAAGGGAGTTACAAAGGGGTCACAAGGTTATTTTAGAGGGGTCACTGTATAGCCATCTTTAAGTCTGTGCTGCCTTCAGAACTGGGCAGACAGAAAGCAACCGCTGTAGCCTGGCTGCCCATCTCTGAAGGCAGCACCCTGCCAGCAGCAGCTCAGAAGGGCGCCATATCATTCCCTGCCACCCTTACAGCTGTGCTGCTGCCTTCAGAGCTGGGCAGCCAGAGGGTGGCACCTGCTGACTGGGGGCCCAGCTGTGCAAGCAGCAGCGCAAAAGAAAAGGTTGCAATACCATATCATGCCAACCTTACATCTGCCCTGCTGCTGGCAGCAGCTCTGCCTTCAGAGGTGGACTCCCAGCCAGCAGCTGCCACTCTCCAGCTGCCCAGCTCTGAAGGCAGCACTACGCTATCTCTACAATAACCTTGCACACTTCCTTTTTAGATCAGGGCCCCTATAATTATCATACCATGACATTTCGGATTTAAATAGCTGAAATAATGACGTTTATGCTTTATTATATCCAATGACCATGAAATTGACCAAAATGGAGCATGAATCTGGTAGAGCCCTAGCAATAGCCCTAAAGATAGGTCAGAGTTAGATGTGTGACAGGCATGTCAAAGCTGGGAGAGTATCATAGCAGGGGGCGGGGAGACAGCATGGGAAATAACACAACTGAAGGTATGACAACAGTCATTTTTGAAATGGCAGAATTTTGTCAGTTCTAGCTAACAGAGTGAAATCCTGGCCCACAGAAGTCACTGGGACTTCTTCCATTGTTTTGAGTGAAACCAGGATTTCATCACAGTATGTGCTTTGTCAGTTGGCCTTCAGTATAAGCAACATAGAAACAAATTAATAAGCTATCAAATAAGTATCCCAATAACTTATTGTCCCAGTCAGTCTAAGGCTGCAGATACTGTACAGTTGCTGTTTCATCACAATACCACTGTTGTTCTGTTATAAAATGCCCCCTGACTGGCTGCCTCATTTGCATAGTCAGTGGATGGGTATTTCTCTGTAAGGGTATGTCTACACTACCACCCTAGTTCGAACTAGGGTGGTTAATGTAGTCATACGAACTTGCCAATGAAGCCCGGGATTTGAATTTCCCGGGCTTCATTTGCATGTTGCCGGGCGCTGCCATTTTTAAATGCTGGCTAATCCGAACTCTGTGCCCGCGGCTACACGCGGCACGGACTAGGTAGTTCGGATTAGGCTTCCTATTCCAAACTACCTGTACGCTACTAGTGGAACGCCACGAGGTGTACAGGTAGTTCGGAATAGGAAGCCTAATCCGAACTACCTAGTCCGTGCCGCGTGTAGCCGTGGGCACAGAGTTCGGACTAGCCGGCATTTAAAAATGGCGGCGCCCGGCAACATGCAAATGAAGCCTGGGAAATTCAAATCCCGGGCTTCATTTGCAAGTTCGTATGACTACATTAACCACCCTAGTTCGAACTAGGGTGGTAGTGTAGACATACCCTAACAGAACTATGGGATTTCCATATATCAAGTTCCCAAGAGAGGACACTGCCAGGGGCAGGAGGAGCTGTAGGGGACACAAGAGATACCGTTTCTCTAGCAATACTATAGCATGTCACCCTTATTTCCGCACTGCTGCAAAGTGGTCAGCGCTGAGTGTCTGGGCAGCAGGTACCATTCTCTGGCTGCCCAGCTGTGCAGGGAAATCCAAATGATGAGGAAGGAAAAATCATAGACATTTCATATTTAAAAAATCCACCCAGCTGAAGATCAGAGGACAACAAAAATGGTCATGTATGGGAAAACCCAGACGTATGATAACCCTAGGATTATACAAACCTCCCTAGTTTCACTGGCTACTATGATATAGGGATGTACCCAACTAGCCGACTCAACTAGTCACTTCCCCCACCTTCCTGCCTCTGTTAGAGAGAGGCAGCAAGTGGGGAGCAGGAGCTGGGGCTGGGGGAGCAGGCTTAAAAACTGGTTCCCTCCAGCACCATCTTGCGGGGGGGGGGGGGCGGAGGTGTAGCAGGGAACTGGCATGCTTCTGCCTTTGAAATGTAGCGAAAGCAGTGCTCTTGCTACATTTCAAAAGCAGAAGTGCTGCACAGAGCACAGGACTAGTGGGGGACTCAAGCAGTCCCCTGCTGGCCCCACGCTCCCTACTTTTGAAATCTACAAGAGCCCCAGGGGCTTTTGTCCCCCACTGGCTCCATGCTCCCTATGTGCACTTTGCTTTTGAAGTGTACAAAAGCCCGGGAGTGGGGAAGCTCTTGTACATTTCAAAAGCAGGGAGCGTGGGCCAGCAGGAGACTGCTTGAGTCCCTCAATGGTTCCATGCTCCCCATGGCACTTCCACCTTTGAAATGTAGCAAAAGCTGGCAGTGCTTTTGCTACATTTAAAAGGCAGAGGTGCTCTTATAGACTAATCAAATAGTCAATGCAAATTGCACTAACTATTCGATTAGTTGATTAATCTAAATTTAACACCCTTAGTATGATCCCTCTTTTCTGATGGACTCAAGTCATAATTTTCAAGCTGTTTGCCAGCAACAAAGATGCTGCTGTCTTCTCACTTCCCTCATCTAAAGCAGAAAATCTCAAGCATTGGCACGAAAATAAGAGGCAAGTAAAATACCAAAAAACAAAGAGTGGAGGATTCTCCAGGTGCTAGAAGAGAGAATTAAACAATCAAAACAGGAGATAAAAATGATTCATGGATCTCTTTCTGCCTCATCACTATCTTCTGCTGTCTATTCCACACTTTTCCTACAGGCCAGGCAAATTCTCACCTCCAGTATAACTTTGTATACAGTATTCATATTTCGAGGCCAAGTTCTATCCTTCCTCATGCTGAGTAGTAACTCCCTCTCCCACGCAGACTGCTCATAGAGTAAGATATTAGTCAGTGTGCAAGTTTGTTTACATAGGGAAATTTACCAGCAGTATTCTGCCAACATAATTATATTGCTATAGTTACACCAATACAATGCCCATGTGAACACTAAAACTATGTCTAGACTGCAAACTTCTTTCAGAAGAAGCTTTTCCGGAAGAGATCTTGTGGGAAAAAAAATGTCTGAAAGACAGTGTCTACACAGCAAAAGTGCAACGAAAAAGCGATCTGCTTTTTCGGAAGAGAGCATTCACATTGATTGGACGCTATCTTGTATATAAGGCAACCAGTTCAGGCAGGGCATTAGGTCAGCAGTTGCTTCTGAGTGCTGTTGCCTAAGGCTAGCTGAGACACGTGCTTAAAGGGATCCCCCAGGACAGCTGTTTCTCTGCTTCTGCTGTGTGCTTGCCTACCTGTCCAAGGGACAGCAAAGCTCTCGCAGTGCATGCTCTGGTTGCCCAGCTTTTGCACACCACAGCATACTTCTTGCCATGGAGCCGGAGCTGCTTCTGGGCGTGCAATGGCCCCACACTTCCATGTTGCAGTTTCTGCAGGGTGCCTTCCTGGCCCTCAACATGGAGCTCATCATTGAGACCCTCTCCTTATGTGTGGGAGCAAGGCCCTTGAAACTGTACCCCACGGTGGAGAGATGACTTTGGAGGCTGGACACCAGTTCCAACTGGTAGGACCGGCTGGTTATGGAGCAATGGGACGACCAGCAGTGGCTCCAAAACTTTCGCATGCGGAAGGCCGCCTTCATGGAGCTGTGTGCCTGGCTCACCCCTGCCCTCCAATGACAGGACACCCCCATGTGGCCCGCCATCCCCCTGGAGAAGTGGGTCACCATCACCATCTGAAAGCTCGCCACCCCAGATAGCTACCGGTCAGTGGGCAAGCAATTCAGCATGAGAAAGTCCACCGTTGGGGCCCTCTTCATGGAGGTAAGGCACTCTCGGGCTGCAGTCCCTGCAGGGGTGGGGGAGTCCTGGAAAGGGGTTCCCCAGAGAAAGGGGGCGGGGGAGTGCAGGAATGGGCTGGGATTGGGGGGAAGCCCTGTCCCCGGGGGGTTGTGCCATCCCACCCTCACACAGCTTTGCTGCTGGGGGTGTAGTTTCATAGGGGGTGGCTCCTGGGATGTTTGAGGGGAGAGGAGGAGACAGTGGCGGGCACCTCCCAAGGGCTCAGTCACTCCCTCTCATTCTCTGTGTGTTTCTTTGTCTCCTTCTGCAGGTTGTGAGGACCATGAACTCCATCCTGCTGTGCAGGGTCATCTGCCTGGGAGAACTGGACCCGATCGTCGCAGGATTTGCCACCCCAGGGTTCCACAACCGCAGGGGAGTGATTGATGGAACCCACATCCCAATCCGCACAACTCATTGAGCGGCCCAGTACATAAACCTGCAAAGGCTACTTCTCCATGGTGCTGCAGGCCCCGGTCGACCACCGTGGACAGTTTATTGACATTTTCATCAAGTGGTCAGGCAGGGCGCACGATGCCCACATATTTAGAAACCCCTGACTCTACCAGAAGCTGGCAGGTGGCTCATTCTTCCCCCACTGTGACTTTGGGGTTGGGGGCAAGCAGATGCCACTGTGTGTATCATGGGGGATGCGGCCTACCCCTTCATGCTATAGCTGATGAAGCTGTACACCGGCCACCTGGACCCAGGTAGGGACCAATTCAATGCCCACCTGAGCCAGGCCTGCATGCAGGTGCAATGTGCCTTCGGGCACCTGAAGGCGAGTTTCAGGTGCCTCCTGACCCACTTCAATTTAGGGGAGCACAACATCCCCAAGGTGGTCTCCACATGTTGTGTCCTCCACAACATTGTGGAGATGAAGGGGGAGGCTAACCTATGGGGGTGGGAGGTAGAGACCGGCTGAGAAGGCAGGGCCTTTGAGCAGCCATGCACAGCTGCCATCCACCAGGCCCATCACTTGGGGGTGCACACCTGGGAGGCCCTGAGGGAGAGTTTCTCTCAAGGACCCCAGTAACTCTTCCTAGGGCCACCCCACTAGGGGCCAGTGCCTTGCTCCACTATCCCTTTCCCACCACAGCCCCTCCCTTCCCCCCATGTGAACTCTAAATAAACACACCCTGTTTTGATTTACACAAAACAAACTTTGTATTTTTTATAATAAAATAAACTGGGGAGGAGGGGGGCTGAGAACTTGGTTGGGGGAGGAAGGAGGGAAGCTCAGGACTGGGAGTGGCATATGGTATGGCTGGAAGTGCCACCTTGGGTTCAGGGACCTCAGCTAACTTGGGGTTGGGTGGAGCCTGGGACAAAGAGGGGTGGGCATAGGCATCACTTGAGGGACAGGGGGAGGGGGCATAGGCATAGCAGGGGAGCTCGGAGGAAGGAGCAGGGACAGCAGCCGGATGTGCCATCATTTCCTGGATGATGGCACATATGTTGTTGCCCTGCTGCACAAGCTGGTCCCACATGCGGTTCTGCCACTCAGCATCCTCCTGAACCTTCTGGGGCAGGGTCTGCAGCATGTCACGCAGCGCGCCCACATGCTGAGTCATGAGGTCCTCCTGGACCCTCCTGCACTTGTGGCTCCCCCGGGGTCGGGAGCTACCTCTCATGGTGTGGATCACCCCTCAGCAACGGCTTGTCCACCTGTGGAGAATAAAGAGGGAGAGGCAGTCAGTCATCCATACAGACACCGTCCATGAGGCCGTGCCTGCCTCTGTGAGCAGTGAGCAACAGTCCTCGGGCCAGAGAATGGGGATGTCCCAGGAGCAAAGCCACATGTGGCCTGCACACCAGGCCCTGCCCCCATCCCATGGACAAACAGGCAAGGGAAGTGTCTGGCCACAGTGGAATCCCATGGGCGGAAGAGGGGCCTGGAGCAGCCTGGCCTTCCATGGGGCCCACACACACATTTGCACCTGGCAGCACTGTCCATGGGGTGGTGCCTCGTGTGAGCAAGCATGCCTGTGTGCTGTGTGTGGCACTCCTCTGTCTGTTTTGGGTTATGCCCTTGTGCCCAACCTTCTTCCAGCATTGACGGGTGGTGGAAGGGCATCCCCCCAAGGGGTCAGACATGTGTGGCGCCTCCCCACAGCCTGTAAGCAGGATTCCCAGGGTGCTCCGGGGATGCCTCCTGAGGTTGCGTGGCACAGACTGGCATTGCACGTGGTTCCACATGCATGGCCTGCAGCACGATGTCCAACCTGAGCAGGCCAAGTGACGATCGCACCCCATCCCCTCTGCACCCGCTTCCCCTGCCCTGTGTGTGTGGAAAACTGAGCACACTCACCTGATTATCCCTCCCCACCTTCAGAGGATGCCTGGGAGATCTCCAGGGTCTGGGGTACCGGCTCGAGGGTGAGGGTGACTGGCTGGCCATGTCCTCCTCCTGTAGCTGCTGTTCCTGCTCTTTCTCAGCAGGGAGCTCTAGGTAGGTGATGGAGGACGCTGGGTCCACCACCATGGGTGGGGAAAGGGCTTCCCCACACCCCAGGGTCTGGTGGAGCTCCTGGAAGTAGGGGCAGAATTGGGATTCTGCCCCAGAGAGAGAATTGAGCTCTCTGGCCCTGGCGTAGCCCTGGCGGAGCTCTTTCATCTTACTCTGGCCCTGTTTTAATGTCCGGGGGGAACTGCCCCCTCTCAGCCAGAGCCTCAGCCATCTGGCCATAGATGACAGCTTTTCTTCACCAGGAGTGGAGCTTATACAGGGTCTCCTCTTCCCCCCGCAGCTTGAGGAGGGACAGGATCTCCACCCGGACCAGGAGGGTGCACGCCATCTGATGCCTCTGGATGGGTCCTGGGAGCCCTGGTGTTGCTCCCTGTGAGGGCCAGAGGGTTGTTGGGGGGCTTGAGCATGGGCCATTGCTCCAAATTTGTGAGGTAGTCAGAGTCACGTGGAGAGGTGCAGCTCCCAGGCCTGGCTTACTGCCACAAGGCTTGTCCCGGGTGCCTGAAACTTTAAGAGCTGGGAGGAGACAAGAACGATAGAGTTCTGATTAGTTTGGACGGAGTGGCCACCAGGGCACCTGTGTTATTTCCTGGAGGCCTCTTCTTTAAAAAAAAAGCCCACCCTGTTCCACGCCCTCACATGCCTTTTTCTGAAAAAGCTTTTTTGGAAAATGGTTTCTTCCTCGTAGAAAGAGGTTTACCTCTGTCGGAAAAACCCCTCAGTTCTTTTGACTTTCTGTCAGAAGAACGCAAAAGGAGTGTGGACGTAAGTATTGTTTTTCTGGAAAAACAGCTGTTTTTCCAGAAAAACGCTGCTGTGTAGACATACACTTAGTCTGGAATTAGAGTGTCTTTCTCTGGTTTTTATTTATGTGGCATTATAATCTCCATCTGAACCTTGTCAATATGTGATGGATAGGAGGCGTGCTGGCCAGCATTCGGTGACTAAAGGTTTAAAATCACGAAGCTAGAGGATGTTGGCAGGGAGCCAGGAGAGCCAGTGAAAAAAGGTGTTGAAACGTGAACTGGAAGATATACCAGCCTGTTGTTTTCCTTTGTGTGAGTTTTAAGCCAGGAGTTGGGGGAACAAAATGAATTGAATCAGACAGAACTACCATATCTGCTAAGAATACTGGGCATGGAAATGGACTGGACCTTAAAGCACGAATCCGTAAGTAGAAAGGGAACGAAATGTCTATTTAGACATGATCAGGTTATTTTCTGTTTTGTTGTTTAGTTAATCTTCTCTGTGCCAAGTCCATATGCCTCTTCCCCCACCCACCCCACCCCACCCCACACACTGAATTAAGCTGAATCCCAGAGATACAAGTCTCTGTGTTTTAATCTGTTCTTAGTTGTTTTATAACACCTACCAACCTAGTATGCTTTACCAAGTATATCTTTGTGTTTTGTTAATAAAATCACCTTTTTTAAGGCTATTATTTGATTGCTGTGGCCCGGAAGGTAACAGGAGGTCTGTGAATGTGAGGGGTCAGCTATCAAAGATTGCAGTTTGTTTTCTCTCTCTCTCTCTCTCTCTCTCTCTCTTTTTTTTTTTTTCAAGCTCTGAAAAAAAAGAGCTTGGGGTAGTCCTCTGGAAGAAGTTCCAGTACTTTCTTGCTTGGTCCAAGAAGAAGGGGATTTTCATTAGATGGTGAAAGCCTATCTCCAAAGGCCAGGAAATCTGTGATGTTGGTGAGTTTTTTAAGCAGAAGCCTATAGAGGAAAGGTATTTCTAAGGTCTCTTGCACACCCCATACCTTCTGCACTCAGGCTACATCTAGGCTTGCGTAAGTAGCTTTTTGCGGAAGAGATCTTACAAGAACTTCTTGCACAAGAGCACATCCACACTGCAAAAGCACATTGGAAAAGCGATGTGCTTTTGCGCAAGAGAGTGTCCAGACTGCATGGACACTCTCTTGCAAGAAAACTCTGATTGCCATTTACAGAATGGCCACCAGGACACCCGTGCTTCTTCCGACAGGCTGTTTTTGTGCAAAAAAACCCTGTTTCCTGTCCACACACACCTTTTTGCACAAGAACTCTTGCGCAAAATGGAGTTATTCCTCATAGAAAGAGGAATACCTACACTGCAAAAACCCCTCTGTTCTATCAATTCACTGTACATTTTATTGCACAAAAACACACTTGAGGTATGGACGCTCCACAGGTTTTTGTGCAAAAACAGCTGGTTTTGCACAAACCCCCTATAGTGTAGATGTAGCCTCAGAGCGCCAGAGTGGGGAACAACCTTGACACTATGTAAAATCTATAGCAATGGGTTTCATGGAGTGTCTGGCTCTTTTACCTCATTTAGGGGTAAAAATTCTGCTTGGGGGTATTTTATTTTATTTTATTTGCTGATTGAATTGTTTGTTTCTGTTTGTTGGGGGTGGTATTTGGGTATATAAGGGTGTGTGTCAGTGTCATATTATTCTTGCTATGGTGGAAAGGCCCTTTTGACGATTTTGCAGTTTCCTAAAGATGGTCAGATGATTCTGGATTCACTTGATCACTGCTGGAAGTTCATTCCATAGCTGGATCACTTCAACAGAATGCCGTATCCCCAGCTCTCATGTTCTTTGCCCTTGGCTCTGAGATCAGTATTGTCCCAGGGGTGTGAAGTTGCCATGGAGATCAAAATGTGGTTTTTAAAATAGGTGGGGCTTGAGCCATTCATTTATTTGAAGATTAGGACTTAGTGTTTCCATTTGTATCGGAAAGTGGCTGGGAGCCAATGAGGGGATGTCACATGAGCCTGATGTGCTCGTGGCGGCGTGAAGGGGGCAAGAGGGAGCTAGACAATGAAGAAAATTACATTCTGTACCAGCTAGAACCTGTGCATAATCACCACATTTCATTTCAGATCCAGGGAATTGTTGCCTGGAGATGACAAAAGCATGGGCAGATTCTCATCACAGAGGAAAGAGTGTGCAGTTTCCTAGCAAAGTGGAAGTGAAAGAATGTATTTTTAGATACTGACACTACCTGGACATCCTGGTTATCCCACCCCATGCACTCCTCATCCAATTAACTTAAAGATGCAGGGATTTTTCTCCAGTCATGAGACCCTTTGTGGTTCTGCGAGAAGTCTAAAGTGAAATCCATGCCCCACTGAAGTCACAAGAGTTTTGCCATTGACTTCTGTGGAAAGAAGAAAAGAGGATGTCACCACTGACTTCAGTGGATGTTATGTCGCGGGGAGTTTCACAGCATAGGAAGAAATCAGTGGAAAGGCAGAGAGCTGGAGTAGGTGCAAGTGTCCATTTTATTGAATAGCACAGAACTCACTAGAACAAGCCCAGACTAGCTTGGCTGACCCCAGTGACCTACTCAGTTACCATAACAACAAGATCTATATCTACAACCCAATATACAACAGTGGAATGAGAATGCCATCTCTACTGCCTATATTTTACATGAATATATATATATACATACACACATACACTCCACTTTTAGAGTATATAGTTGCACTACTCACATCACAGTTCAGACAGTAGGAGCAGGGCTGGATTACCCAATAGGCAGACTAAGCACGTGCTTATGGCACCAGCAAATCAGGGGCACCAAAAAAAAAAAGAGATGTTACGGTACAGTATTATTTTTATTTTGAATTACATATGGGGGGGCACCATAGTCTTTTCAGTGCTTAGGGCCCCTAAAGGTCTTAATCCAGCCCTGAGTAGGAGGTGTTCCATGAACCAGCAGGAGACTAAGGAAGTTGCTGAGATAGCAATTCTGCTTAAGAGGAAATCTGTTTATCAACTTAATCTTGGCTCTAAAAGATGAATGACAGTTTGCTCTAGAGTCTCCTCGCTAGTGATGATATGAGTTATTAATTATTGTTTCTTTCTCACACAGAGTGTGGGGATGACAATGTGGTGAGGAGTAGATAAGGTACAGAATTGGAAGTTTTAATCTCAGCTGTGCTAATACCTGCTGTCTAACCTTGTTCTTGAGATTCCCTCTAAGACCTTTTTCACTTGGCTTATCCAGATCACTTTGTCCAGTTCCCTGGGATCCAAAACACTTAGTTTAAGTCTGGATTTCATTGCAGGTTCCTTTATTTGGCATACAGCAATGCTAGGTTGAGTTGATCACGCTCAAGGATAGGAGGTGGACATAAGCTGTACCACACATTCAAAGTTACACAGAAAGCCTCTTCTTTTATACATATTTATACATTACATTGCATTTGTATATATTACGTCACACATTTTTGATAGAATTGGTTACTTTGCAGGAACCCGTCCTTATAAGTATGTTCTGTTCATATGTGGTTCATGTAATCCTTTACAATCTAGATTTATCTTGTCCATAGTCTCTAGCATTAGGGTATTGTTGCTGACTCAGCTAAAACAGATACCCTTACTCCAGTATACTGTTAATTCATCCCCATTTATAAGTTAACTTTTCATTCGACCTCCAAATTATTCCCCTGAAGACATGAGGCAAATTACTTGTGTCAAGCCAGGCCTACACTTGGGCAAGTTACTTCACTTCTCTTGTGGGAGGGTGACTCCTCTCAACTACCACCCTTTTACACGTGCCGTATTTAAAAGTCAGTAGAGCTCCAGTGCCCATCAAGAGAAAATTCCCTCAGATACAAATGTTGTATAAGAGGAGTTTATGTTGCTCATCAAGGTTCCAGCTGCAAACTCTGATGTAAAGAGCATGTCAGGATCTGGGCCACAATGTGTAACAATTAAGTTTCACTACTCCGGTTAGCTTAGGTTGACTTAACAGTGTGTCTACACCATGCTACATCAATAGGAGATGTCCTCCTACTGACTTACTTTACTCTTCTCAGGAAGCTGGAGTACCATTGATTTTGTGCATCTTTCCTAAGCCCACTAAATCAACACTGGTGCATTGATCACAGCAGTGCTGATCTACGGGTAAGTGTAGACAGGACCGTAGGCAGCCAGGCATAGGCTGCCATCATTTAGGCAGCCCAACATGGCTAGTGCAAAGTAGCCCCTATGCTGACTGAATTCTCTAGCAAGTACCATAATATAAATCAATAACAACAGACAGCAAATCCAGGTTCTGAAAAGAAAGGTTGATCTTTTTAAAGCCAATGAAGATGCTAGAAATGGGCTATGGACCAAATCTTTCGTAACTAGTCTTTACCCACGTGGATTTACCAAGTGTAGTAAAGGACAGGTAGTAAAATATCAGGGGCTTTTCCCTCAGGATCATTATTATTAGTAGCATTATTATTCACTATTGAAAACTAAATTCAGTCATGAACCAGTTCAGCTCTTACATTAATTTCATTTTCTTACTGGTTTGGTACCTATCCTTCATTCCCATTCCAAATACATAAATGAAATAGGCATGGCATTAACTCCATTTGGCCTGGGGCTAACCCAGCTCTTTAGCTCTGTTGTCATTACTAAACTTGCAGCAATTCAACTAAATTGTCACTGTAAATGCAAACTAACCATGAATTAATTACATCAGCACAAAGCTTTCTCCTCCCTGTCACCTTTGATGACACTCTTAAACAGGTATTAGAGTGTTTTATTCCAATGTAACATAAGTTGGTGAGAAACCAGTTAAATAGAAGGCATTCTTATACTATTAACAGTCTCCATGGAAGGGACTGCTTCAATGTAACAAAATCAACTTCTAAACTAGTTTACCTCAACAGTACAACTTTGGTATATAGAGAAGGTGTAAGTCTCTTAACCAGTTAGCATTTTACCCACTTGACAGCTGGCAAGCATTTGAAAGTAACTGAAACCTGGGATCAATTTGAGTTTTGCTACCCATTCAAAGACTGTGATTCATTTTTCTGACAGTGGTCACTTTGACTTTTATAAAGCCTGTATTATTAAAGCTCTTTGCTAACATACAGAAGGGCTTTCATAAAACAAAGAGAGAGAGAAGCTGTCCTCTTTCAAACTGCCTTTGGAAAATGAAATGAAACGAAAGTAGAAAAATGTAGCAAAGCAAAGAGGCCATTAACA